>NW_026108846.1:0-300000 GCF_024516045.1 Bombus affinis
GCAGCGAGCGAGAGACGCGTATAGGTGTGTCATAAACCAACGGTTTGGCACATACGGACATTGAAATATTCGCACCAGCCCGAGGAGCCGGAAGTATTTATCCTATTGCCTACCGACACATGTCTACAGTTTATGAATAGTTTCACATAAATAGTACTATTTCCTCATAGTACAGTGCAATGTGATGTCCGAAATGGCTGACAAAGTTAGGTAATAACACGAAATATATGGAAGGCAATATAAGGTATATGTATAGCTTGGAAATTGTGACCGTTGCTCGCTCGCTCCGCTCGCTCGTAAAAATCTAGTCCAACCTCACAACCGATCCCACACGTTCGCAAATTTGAAATATGTCGCCACCATATCGAATAATGAACGGAAGATGGATTGGTTTCAGGTTAGGCTATAGCTTTCGTGCGAGCGCAGCGAACGATAGACGCGTAAAGGTGTGTCACAAACCATCGGTTTGGCACATACGGACATTGATATATTCGCACCAGCCCGAGGAGCCGGAAGTCTTTATCCTATTGCCTTCTGACAAATGTTTACGGTTTACCAATAGTTACACATAATTAGTACCGTTTCCTCATAGTACAGTGCAACGTGATGTCCGAAATGGCTGACAAAATTAGGTACAAGCACGAAATATATGCAAGACAATATATGGTATATGTATAGCTTGGAAATTGTGACCGTTGCTCGCTCGCTCCGCTCGCTCGTAAAAATCTAGTCCAACCCCACAAACGATCCCACACGTTCGCAAATTTGAAATATGTCGCCACCATATCGAATAATGAGCGCAAGATGGATTGGTTTTAGGTTAGGCTATAGTTTTCGAGCGTGCGCCGCGAGCGAGAGACGCGTAAAGGTGTGTCATAAACCAACGGTTTGGCACATACGGACATTGAAATATTCGCAACTGCCCGAGGATCCGGAAGTATTTATCCTATTGCCTACCGACACAAGTTTACAGTTTATGAATAGTTTCACATAAATAGTACTCCTTCCTCATAGTACAGTGCAATGTGATATCCGAAATGGCTGACAAAATTAGGTAATAACACGAAATATATGGAAGGCAATATAAGGTATATGTATAGCTTGGAAATTGTGACCGTTGCTCGCTCGCTCCGCTCGCTCGTAAAAATCTAGTCCAACCCCACAACCGATCCCACACGTTCGCAAATTTGAAATATGTCGCCAGCATATCGAATAATGAACGCAAGATGGATTGGTTTTAGGTTAGGCTATAGTTTTCGAGCGAGCGCCGCGAGCGAGAGACGCGTATAGGTGTGTCATAAACCAACGGTTTGGCACATACGGACATTGAAATATTCGCACCAGCCCGAGGAGCCGGAAGTATTTATCCTATTGCCTACCGACACATGTTTACAGTTTATGAATAGTTTCACATAAATAGTACTATTTCCTCATAGTACAGTGCAATGTGATGTCCGAAATGGCTGACAAAATTAGGTAATAACACGAAATATATGGAAGGCAATATAAGGTATATGTATAGCTTGGAAATTGTGACCGTTGCTCGCTCGCTCCGCTCGCTCGTAAAAATCGAGTCCAACCCCACAACCGATCCCACACGTTCGCAAATTTGAAATATGTCGCCACCATATCGAATAATGAACGCAAGGTGGATTGGTTTTAGGTTAGGCTATAGTTTTCTAGCGAGCGCCGCGAGCGAGAGACGCGTATAGGTGTGTCATAAACCAACGGTTTGGCACATACGGACATTGAAATATTCGCACCAGCCCGAGGAGCCGGAAGTCTTTATCCTATTGCCTTCTGACAAATGTTTACGGTTTACCAATAGTTTCACATAATTCGTACCGTTTCCTCATAGTACAGTGCAACGTGATGTCCGAAATGGCTGACAAAATTAGGTAATAACACGAAATATATGGAAGGCAATATAAGGTATATGTATAGCTTGGAAATTGTGACCGTTGCTCGCTCGCTCCGCTCGCTCGTAAAAATCTAGTCCAACCCCACAACCGATCCGACACGTTCGCAAATTTGAAATATGTCGCCATCATATCGAATAATGAACGCAAGATGGATTGGTTTTAGGTTAGGCTATAGTTTTCGAGCGAGCGCCGCGAGTGAGAGACGCGTAAAGGTGTGTCATAAACCAACGGTTTGGCACATACGGACATTGAAATATTCGCACCAGCCTGTGGAGCCGGAAGTATTTATCCTATTGCCTACCGACACATGTTTACAGTTTATGAATAGTTTCACATAAATAGTACTATTTCCTCATAGTACAGTGCAATGTGATGTCCGTAATGGCTGACAAAATTAGGTAATAACACGAAATATACGGAAGGCAATATAAGGTATATGTATAGCTTGGAAATTGTGACCGTTGCTCGCTCGCTCCGCTCGCTCGTAAAAATCTAGTCCAACCTCACAACCGATCCCACACGTTCGCAAATTTGAAATATGTCGCCACCATATCGAATAATGAACGCAAGATGGATTGGTTTTAGGTTAGGCTATAGCTTTCGTGCGAGTGCAGCGAACGAGAGACGCGTAAAGGTGTGTCACAAACCATCGGTTTGGCACATACGGACATTGATATATTCGCACCAGCCCGAGGAACCGGAAGTCTTTATCCTATTGCCTTCTGACAAATGTTTACGGTTTACCAATAGTTTCACATAATTAGTACTATTTCCACATAGTACAATGCAATGTGATGTCCGAAATGGCTGACAAAATGAGGTAATAACACGACATATATGCAAGGCAATATAAGGTGTATGTATAGGTTGGAAATTGTGATCGTTGCTCGCTCGCTCCGCTCGCTCGAAAAAATCTAGTCCAACCTCACAACCGATCCCACACGTTCGCAAATTTGAAATATGTCGCCACCATATCGAATAATGAACGGAAGGTGGATTGGTTTTAGGTTAGGCTATAGCTTTCGTGCGAGCGCAGCGAACGAGAGACGCGTAAAGGTGTGTCACAAACCATCGGTTTGGCACATACGGACATTGATATATTCGCACCAGCCCGAGGAGCCGGAAGTCTTTATCCTATTGCCTTCTGACAAATGTTTACGGTTTACCAATAGTTTCACATAATTAGTACCGTTTCCTCATAGTACAGTGCAACGTGATGTCCGAAATGGCTGACAAAATTAGGTACAAGCACGAAATATATGCAAGACAATATATGGTATATGTATAGCTTGGAAATTGTGACCGTTGCTCGCTCGCTCCGCTCGCTCGTAAAAATCTAGTCCAACCCCACAACCGATCCCACACGTTCGCAAATTTGAAATATGTCGCCACCATATCGAATAATGAGCGCAAGATGGATTGGTTTTAGGTTAGGCTATAGTTTTCGAGCGTGCGCCGCGAGCGAGAGACGCGTAAAGGGGTGTCATAAACCAACGGTTTGGCACATACGGACATTGAAATATTCGCAACTGCCCGAGGATCCGGAAGTATTTATCCTATTGCCTACCGACACATGTTTACAGTTTATGAATAGTTTCACATAAATAGTACTCCTTCCTCATAGTACAGTGCAATGTGATATCCGAAATGGCTGACAAAATTAGGTAATAACACGAAATATATGGAAGGCAATATAAGGTATATGTATAGCTTGGAAATTGTGACCGTTGCTCGCTCGCTCCGCTCGCTCGTAAAAATCTAGTCCAACCCCACAACCGATCCCACACGTTCGCAAATTTGAAATATGTCGCCACCATATCGAATAATGAACGCAAGATGGATTGGTTTTAGGTTAGGCTATAGTTTTCGAGCGAGCGCCGCGAGCGAGAGACGCGTATAGGTGTGTCATAAACCAACGGTTTGGCACATACGGACATTGATATATTCGCACCAGCCCGAGGAGCCGGAAGTCTTTATCCTATTGCCTTCTGACAAATGTTTACGGTTTACCAATAGTTTCACATAATTAGTACCGTTTCCTCATAGTACAGTGCAACGTGATGTCCGAAATGGCTGACAAAATTAGGTACAAGCACGAAATATATGCAAGACAATATATGGTATATGTATAGCTTGGAAATTGTGACCGTTGCTCGCTCGCTCCGCTCGCTCGTAAAAATCTAGTCCAACCCCACAACCGATCCCACACGTTCGCAAATTTGAAATATGTCGCCACCATATCGAATAATGAGCGCAAGATGGATTGGTTTTAGGTTAGGCTATAGTTTTCTAGCGTGCGCCGCGAGCGAGAGACGCGTAAAGGTGTGTCATAAACCAACGGTTTGGCACATACGGACATTGAAATATTCGCAACAGCCCGAGGATCCGGAAGTATTTATCCTATTGCCTACCGACACATGTTTACAGTTTATGAATAGTTTCACGGAAATAGTACTATTTCCTCATAGTACAGTGCAATGTGATGTCCGAAATGGCTGACAAAATTAGGTAATAACACGAAATATATGGAAGGCAATATAAGGTATATGTATAGCTTGGAAATTGTGACCGTTGCTCGCTCGCTCCGCTCGCTCGTAAAAATCGAGTCCAACCCCGCAACCGATCCCACACGTTCGCAAATTTGAAATATGTCGCCACCATATCGAATAATGAACGCAAGATGGATTGGTTTTAGGTTAGGCTATAGTTTTCGAGCGAGCGCCGCGAGCGAGAGACGCGTATAGGTGTGTCATAAACCAACGGTTTGGCACATACGGACATTGAAATATTCGCACCAGCCCGAGGAGCCGGAAGTATTTATCCTATTGCCTACCGACACATGTTTACAGTTTATGAATAGTTTCACATAAATAGTACTATTTCCACATAGTACAATGCAATGTGATGTCCGAAATGGCTGACAAAATGAGGTAATAACACGACATATATGCAAGGCAATATAAGGTGTATGTATAGGTTGGAAATTGTGATCGTTGCTCGCTCGCTCCGCTCGCTCGAAAAAATCTAGTCCAACCTCACAACCGATCCCACACGTTCGCAAATTTGAAATATGTCGCCACCATATCGAATAATGAACGGAAGGTGGATTGGTTTTAGGTTAGGCTATAGCTTTTGTGCGAGCGCAGCGAACGAGAGACGCGTAAAGGTGTGTCACAAACCATCGGTTTGGCACATACGGACATTGATATATTCGCACCAGCCCGAGAAGCCGGAAGTCTTTATCCTATTGCCTTCTGACAAATGTTTACGGTTTACCAATAGTTTCACATAATTAGTACCGTTTCCTCATAGTACAGTGCAACGTGATGTCCGAAATGGCTGACAAAATTAGGTAATAACACGAAATATACGGAAGGCAATATAAGGTATATGTATAGCTTGGAAATTGTGACCGTTGCTCGCTCGCTCCGCTCGCTCGTAAAAATCTAGTCCAACCCCACAACCGATCCGACACGTTCGCAAATTTGAAACATGTCGCCATCATATCGAATAATGAACGCAAGATGGATTGGTTTTAGGTTAGGCTATAGTTTTCGAGCGAGCGCCGCGAGCGAGATACGCGTATAGGTGTGTCATAAACCAACGGTTTGGCACATACGGACATTGAAATATTCGCACCAGCCCGAGGAGCCGGAAGTATTTATCCCATTGCCTACCGACACATATTTACAGTTTACGAATAGTTTCACATAAATAGTACTATTTCCACATAGTACAGTGCAATGTGATGTCCGAAATGGCTGACAAAATTAGGTAATAACACGAAATATATGGAAGGCAATATAAGGTATATGTATAGCTTGGAAATTGTGACCGTTGCTCGCTCGCTCCGCTCGCTCGTAAAAATCTAGTCCAACCTCACAACCGATACCACACGTTCGCAAATTTGAAATATGTCGCCACCATATCGAATAATGAACGGAAGGTGGATTGGTTTTAGGTTAGGCTATAGCTTTCGTGCGAGCGCAGCGAACGAGAGACGCGTAAAGGTGTGTCACAAACCATCGGTTTGGCACATACGGACATTGATATATTCGCACCAGCCCGAGAAGCCGGAAGTCTTTATCCTATTGCCTTCTGACAAATGTTTACGGTTTACCAATAGTTTCACATAATTAGTACCGTTTCCTCATAGTACAGTGCAACGTGATGTCCGAAATGGCTGACAAAATTAGGTAATAACACGAAATATACGGAAGGCAATATAAGGTATATGTATAGCTTGGAAATTGTGACCGTTGCTCGCTCGCTCCGCTCGCTCGTAAAAATCTAGTCCAACCCCACAACCGATCCGACACGTTCGCAAATTTGAAACATGTCGCCATCATATCGAATAATGAACGCAAGATGGATTGGTTTTAGGTTAGGCTATAGTTTTCGAGCGAGCGCCGCGAGCGAGATACGCGTATAGGTGTGTCATAAACCAACGGTTTGGCACATACGGACATTGAAATATTCGCACCAGCCCGAGGAGCCGGAAGTATTTATCCCATTGCCTACCGACACATATTTACAGTTTACGAATAGTTTCACATAAATAGTACTATTTCCACATAGTACAGTGCAATGTGATGTCCGAAATGGCTGACAAAATTAGGTAATAACACGAAATATATGGAAGGCAATATAAGGTATATGTATAGCTTGGAAATTGTGACCGTTGCTCGCTCGCTCCGCTCGCTCGTAAAAATCTAGTCCAACCTCACAACCGATACCACACGTTCGCAAATTTGAAATATGTCGCCACCATATCGAATAATGAACGGAAGGTGGATTGGTTTTAGGTTAGGCTATAGCTTTCGTGCGAGCGCAGCGAACGAGAGACGCGTAAAGGTGTGTCACAAACCATCGGTTTGGCACATACGGACATTGATATATTCGCACCAGCCCGAGGAGCCGGAAGTCTTTATCCTATTGCCTTCTGACAAATGTTTACGGTTTACCAATAGTTTCACATAATTAGTACCGTTTCCTCATAGTACAGTGCAACGTGATGTCCGAAATGGCTGACAAAATTAGGTACAAGCACGAAATATATGCAAGACAATATATGGTATATGTATAGCTTGGAAATTGTGACCGTTGCTCGCTCGCTCCGCTCGCTCGTAAAAATCTAGTCCAACCCCACAACCGATCCCACACGTTCGCAAATTTGAAATATGTCGCCACCATATCGAATAATGAGCGCAAGATGGATTGGTTTTAGGTTAGGCTATAGTTTTCGAGCGTGCGCCGCGAGCGAGAGACGCGTAAAGGTGTGTCATAAACCAACGGTTTGGCACATACGGACATTGAAATATTCGCAACTGCCCGAGGATCCGGAAGTATTTATCCTATTGCCTACCGACACATGTTTACAGTTTATGAATAGTTTCACATAAATAGTACTCCTTCCTCATAGTACAGTGCAATGTGATATCCGAAATGGCTGACAAAATTAGGTAATAACACGAAATATATGGAAGGCAATATAAGGTATATGTATAGCTTGGAAATTGTGACGGTTGCTCGCTCGCTCCGCTCGCTCGTAAAAATCTAGCCCAACCTCACAACCGATCCGACACGTTCGCAAATTTGAAATATGTCGCCATCATATCGAATAATGAACGCAAGATGGATTAGTTTTAGGTTAGGCTATAGTTTTCGAGCGAGCGCAGCGAGCGAGAGACGCGTAAAGGTGTGTTATAAACCAACGGTTTGGCACATACCGACATTGAAATATTCGCACCAGCCCGATGAGCCGGAAGTATTTATCCTATTGCCTACCGACACATGTTTGCAGTTTATGAATAGTTTCACATAAATAGTACTATTTCCACATAGTACAGTGCAATGTGATGTCCGAAATGGCTGACAAAGTTAGGTACTAGCACGAAATATATGCAAGGCAATATATGGTATATGTATAGCTTGGAAATTGTGACCGTTGCTCGCTCGCTCCGCTCGCTCGTAAAAATCTAGTCCAACCTCACAACCGATCGGACACGTTCGCAAATTTGAAATATGTCGCCATCATATGAAATACTCAACGCAATATGGATTGGTTTTAGGTTAGGCTATAGTTTTCGAGCGAGCGCAGCGAGCGAGAGACGCGTAAAGGTGTGTCACAAACCAACGGTTTGGCACATACGGACATTGAAATATTCGCACCAGCCCGAGGAGGCGGAAGTCTTTATCCTGTTGTCTACCGACACATGTTTACAGTTTACGAAAAGTTTCACATAAATAGTACTATTTCCACATAGTGCAGCGCAATGTGATGTCCGAAATGGATGACAAAATTAGGTACTAGCACGAAATATATGCAAGGCAATATATGGTATAGGTATAACTTGGAAATTGTGACCGTTGCGCGCTCGCTCCGCTCGCTCGTAAAAATCTAGTCCAACCTCACAACCGACCCGACACGTTCGCAAATTTGAAATATGTCGCCATCATATCGAATAATGAACGCAAGGTGGATTGGTTTTAGGTTAGGCTATAGTTTTCGAGCGAGCGCAGCGAGCGAGAGACGCGTAAAGGTGTGTCATAAACCAACGGTGTGGCACATACGGACATTGAAATATTCGCACTAGCCCGAAGAGCCGTAAGTCTTTATCCTGTTGTCTACCGACACATATTTACAGTTTACGAATAGTTTCACATAAATAGTACTATTTCCACATAGTACAGTGCAATGTGATGTCCGAAATGGATGACAAAATTAGGTACTAGCACGAAATATATGCAAGGCAATATATGGTATATGTATAGCTGGGAAATTGTGACCGTTGCTCGCTCGCTCCGCTCGCTCGTAAAAATCTAGTCCAACCTCACAACCGATCCGACACGTTCGCAAATTTGAAATATGTCGCCATCATATCGAATAATGAACGCAAGGTGGATTGGTTTTAGGTTAGGCTATAGTTTTCGAGCGAGCGCAGCGAGCGAGAGACGCGTAAAGGTGTGTCATAAACCAACGGTGTGGCACATACGGACATTGAAATATTCGCACTAGCCCGAAGAGCCGTAAGTCTTTATCCTGTTGTCTACCGACACATATTTACAGTTTACGAATAGTTTCACATAAATAGTACTATTTCCACATAGTACAGTGCAATGTGATGTCCGAAATGGATGACAAAATTAGGTACTAGCACGAAATATATGCAAGGCAATATATGGTATATGTATAGCTGGGAAATTGTGACCGTTGCTCGCTCGCTCCGCTCGCTCGTAAAAATCTAGTCCAACCTCACAACCGATCCGACACGTTCGCAAATTTGAAATATGTCGCCATCATATCGAATAATGAACGCAAGGTGGATTGGTTTTAGGTTAGGCTATAGTTTTCGAGCGAGCGCAGCGAGCGAGAGATGCGTAAAGGTGTGTCATAAACCAACGGTTTGGCACATACGGACATTGAAATATTCGCACCAGCCCGAGGAGCCGGAACTCTTTATCCTATTGCTACTGACGAATGATTACAGTTTACCAATAGTTTCACATAAATAGTACTATTTCCACATAGTACAGTACAATGTGATGTCCGAAATGGCTGACAAAATTAGGTACTAGCACGAAATATATGCAAGGCAATATATGGTATATGTATAGCTGGGAAATTGTGACCGTTGCTCGCTCGCTCCGCTCGCTCGTAAAAATCTAGTCCAACCTCACAACCGATCCGACACGTTCTCAAATTTGAAATATGTCGCCATCATATCGAATAATGAACGCAAGGTGGATTGGTTTTAGGTTAGGCTATAGTTTTCGAGCGAGCGCAGCGAGCGAGAGACGCGTAAAGGTGTGTCATAAACCAACGGTGTGGCACATACGGACATTGAAATATTCGCACTAGCCCGAAGAGCCGTAAGTCTTTATCCTGTTGTCTACCGACACATATTTACAGTTTACGAATAGTTTCACATAAATAGTACTATTTCCACATAGTACAGTGCAATGTGATGTCCGAAATGGATGACAAAATTAGGTACTAGCACGAAATATATGCAAGGCAATATATGGTATATGTATAGCTGGGAAATTGTGACCGTTGCTCGCTCGCTCCGCTCGCTCGTAAAAATCTAGTCCAACCTCACAACCGATCCGACACGTTCGCAAATTTGAAATATGTCGCCATCATATCGAATAATGAACGCAAGGTGGATTGGTTTTAGGTTAGGCTATAGTTTTCGAGCGAGCGCAGCGAGCGAGAGATGCGTAAAGGTGTGTCATAAACCAACGGTTTGGCACATACGGACATTGAAATATTCGCACCAGCCCGAGGAGCCGGAACTCTTTATCCTATTGCTACTGACGAATGATTACAGTTTACCAATAGTTTCACATAAATAGTACTATTTCCACATAGTACAGTACAATGTGATGTCCGAAATGGCTGACAAAATTAGGTACTAGCACGAAATATATGCAAGGCAATATATGGTATATGTATAGCTGGGAAATTGTGACCGTTGCTCGCTCGCTCCGCTCGCTCGTAAAAATCTAGTCCAACCTCACAACCGATCCGACACGTTCTCAAATTTGAAATATGTCGCCATCATATCGAATAATGAACGCAAGATGGATTGGTTTTAGGTTAGGCTATAGTTTTCGAGCGTGCGCAGCGAGCGAGAGACGCGTATAGGTGTGTCATAAACCAACGGTTTGGCACATACGGACATTGAAATATTCGCACCAGCCCGAGGAGCCGGAAGTATTTATCCTATTGCCTACCGACACATGTCTACAGTTTATGAATAGTTTCACATAAATAGTACTATTTCCTCATAGTACAGTGCAATGTGATGTCCGAAATGGCTGACAAAGTTAGGTAATAACACGAAATATATGGAAGGCAATATAAGGTATATGTATAGCTAGGAAATTGTGACCGTTGCTCGCTCGCTCCGCTCGCTCGTAAAAATCTAGTCCAACCTCACAACCGATCCCACACGTTCGCAAATTTGAAATATGTCGCCACCATATCGAATAATGAACGGAAGATGGATTGGTTTCAGGTTAGGCTATAGCTTTCGTGCGAGCGCAGCGAACGATAGACGCGTAAAGGTGTGTCACAAACCAACGGTTTGGCACATACGGACATTGAAATATTCGCACCAGCCCGAGGAGCCGGAAGTCTTTATCCTATTGCCTTCTGACAAATGTTTACGGTTTACCAATAGTTTCACATAATTAGTAACGTTTCCTCATAGTACAGTGCAACGTGATGTCCGAAATGGCTGACAAAATTAGGTACAAGCACGAAATACATGCAAGACAATATATGGTATATGTATAGCTTGGAAATTGTGACCGTTGCTTGCTCGCTCCGCTCGCTCGTAAAAATCTAGTCCACCCCCACAACCGATCCGACACGTTCGCAAATTTGAAATATGTCGCCATCATATCGAATAATGAACGCAAGATGGATTGGTTTTAGGATAGGCTATAGTTTTCGAGCGTGCGCAGCGAGCGAGAGACGCGTATAGGTGTGTCATAAACCAACGGTTTGGCACATACGGACATTGAAATATTCGCACCATCCCGAGGAGCCGGAAGTATTTATCCTATTGCCTACCGACACATGTCTACAGTTTATGAATAGTTTCACATAAATAGTACTATTTCCTCATAGTACAGTGCAATGTGATGTCCGAAATGGCTGACAAAATTAGGTAATAACACGATATATATGGAAGGCAATATAAGGTATATGTATAGCTTGGAAATTGTGACCGTTGCTCGCTCGCTCCGCTCGCTCGTAAAAATCTAGTCCAACCCCACAACCGATCCGACACGTTCGCAAATTTGAAACATGTCGCCACCATATCGAATAATGAACGCAAGATGGATTGGTTTTAGGTTAGGCTATAGTTTTCGAGCGAGCGCCGCGAGCGAGAGACGCGTATAGGTGTGTCACAAACCAACGGTTTGGCACATACGGACATTGAAATATTCGCACCAGCCCGAGGAGCCGGAAGTATTTATCCTATTGCCTACCGACACATGTTTACAGTTTATGAATAGTTTCACATAAATAGTACTATTTCCACATAGTACAATGCAATGTGATGTCCGAAATGGCTGACAAAATTAGGTAATAACACGACATATATGCAAGGCAATATAAGGTGTATGTATAGGTTGGTAATTGTGATCGTTGCTCGCTCGCTCCGCTCGCTCGAAAAAATCTAGTCCAACCTCACAACCGATCCCACACGTTCGCAAATTTGAAATATGTCGCCACCATATCGAATAATGAACGGAAGGTGGATTGGTTTTAGGTTAGGCTATAGCTTTCGTGCGAGCGCAGCGAACGAGAGACGCGTAAAGGTGTGTCACAAACCATCGGTTTGGCACATACGGACATTGATATATTCGCACCAGCCCGAGGAGCCGGAAGTGTTTATCCTATTGCCTTCTGACAAATGTTTACGGTTTACCAATAGTTTCACATAATTAGTACCGTTTCCTCATAGTACAGTGCAACGTGATGTCCGAAATGGCTGACAAAATTAGGTACAAGCACGAAATATATGGAAGACAATATATGGTATATGTATAGCTTGGAAAGTGTGACCGTTGCTCGCTCGCTCCGCTCGCTCGTAAAAATCTAGTCCAACCCCACAACCGATCCGACACGTTCGCAAATTTGAAACATGTCGCCATCATATCGAATAATGAACGCAAGATGGATTGGTTTTAGGTTAGGCTATAGTTTTCGAGCGAGCGCCGCGAGCGAGAGACGCGTATAGGTGTGTCATGAACCAACGGTTTGGCACATACGGACATTGAAATATTCGCACCAGCCCGAGGAGCCGGAATTATTTATCCTATTGCCTACCGACACATGTTTACAGTTTATGAATAGTTTCACATAAATAGTACTATTTCCTCATAGTACAGTGCAATGTGATGTCCGAAATGGCTGACAAAATTAGGTAATAACACGAAATATATGGAAGGCAATATAAGGTATATGTATAGCTTGGAAATTGTGACCGTTGCTCGCTCGCTCCGCTCGCTCGTAAAAATCTAGTCCAACCTCACAACCGATCCCACACGTTCGCAAATTTGAAATATGTCGCCACCATATCGAATAATGAACGGAAGGTGGATTGGTTTTAGGTTAGGCTATAGCTTTCGTGCGAGCGCAGCGAACGAGAGACGCGTAAAGGTGTGTCACAAACCATCGGTTTGGCACATACGGACATTGATATATTCGCACCAGCCCGAGGAGCCGGAAGTCTTTATCCTATTGCCTTCTGACAAATGTTTACGGTTTACCAATAGTTTCACATAATTAGTACCGTTTCCTCATAGTACAGTGCAACGTGATGTCCGAAATGGCTGACAAAATTAGGTAATAACACGAAATATATGGAAGGCAATATAAGGTATATGTATAGCTTGGAAATTGTGACCGTTGCTCGCTCGCTCCGCTCGCTCGTAAAAATCTAGTCCAACCCCACAACCGATCCGACACGTTCGCAAATTTGAAATATGTCGCCATCATATCGAATAATGAACGCAAGATGGATTGGTTTTAGGTTAGGCTATAGTTTTCGAGCGAGCGCCGCGAGCGAGAGACGCGTAAAGGTGTGTCATAAACCAACGGTTTGGCACATACGGACATTGAAATATTCGCACCAGCCTGTGGAGCCGGAAGTATTTATCCTATTGCCTACCGACACATGTTTACAGTTTATGAATAGTTTCACATAAATAGTACTATTTCCTCATAGTACAGTGCAATGTGATGTCCGAAATGGCTGACAAAATTAGGTAATAACACGAAATATACGGAAGGCAATATAAGGTATATGTATAGCTTGGAAATTGTGACCGTTGCTCGCTCGCTCCGCTCGCTCGTAAAAATCTAGTCCAACCTCACAACCGATCCCACACGTTCGCAAATTTGAAATATGTCGTCACCATATCGAATAATGAACGCAAGATGGATTGGTATTAGGTTAGGCTATAGCTTTCGTGCGAGTGCAGCGAACGAGAGACGCGTAAAGGTGTGTCACAAACCATCGGTTTGGCACATACGGACATTGATATATTCGCACCAGCCCGAGGAACCGGAAGTCTTTATCCTATTGCCTTCTGACAAATGTTTACGGTTTATCAATAGTTTCACATAATTAGTACCGTTTCCTCATAGTTCAGTGCAACGTTATGTCCGAAATGGCTGACAAAATTAGGTAATAACACGAAATATATGGAAGGCAATATAAGGTATATGTATAGCTTGGAAATTGTGACCGTGGCTCGCTCGCTCCGCTCGCTCGTAAAAATCTAGTACAAACCCCACAACCGATCCGACACGTTCGCAAATTTGAAACATGTCGCCACCATATCGAATAATGAACGCAAGATGGATTGGTTTTAGGTTAGGCTATAGTTTTCGAGCGAGCGCCGCGAGCGAGAGACGCGTATAGGTGTGTCACAAACCAACGGTTTGGCACATACGGACATTGAAATATTCGCACCAGCCCGAGGAGCCGGAAGTATTTATCCTATTGCCTACCGACACATGTTTACAGTTTATGAATAGTTTCACATAAATAGTACTATTTCCACATAGTACAATGCAATGTGATGTCCGAAATGGCTGACAAAATGAGGTAATAACACGACATATATGCAAGGCAATATAAGGTGTATGTATAGGTTGGAAATTGTGATCGTTGCTCGCTCGCTCCGCTCGCTCGAAAAAATCTAGTCCAACCTCACAACCGATCCCACACGTTCGCAAATTTGAAATATGTCGCCACCATATCGAATAATGAACGGAAGGTGGATTGGTTTTAGGTTAGGCTATAGCTTTCGTGCGAGCGCAGCGAACGAGAGACGCGTAAAGGTGTGTCACAAACCATCGGTTTGGCACATACGGACATTGATATATTCGCACCAGCCCGAGGAGCCGGAAGTCTTTATCCTATTGCCTTCTGACAAATGTTTACGGTTTACCAATAGTTTCACATAATTAGTACCGTTTCCTCATAGTTCAGTGCAACGTTATGTCCGAAATGGCTGACAAAATTAGGTAATAACACGAAATATATGGAAGGCAATATAAGGTATATGTATAGCTTGGAAATTGTGACCGTTGCTCGCTCGCTCCGCACGCTCATAAAAATCTAGTCCAACCCCACAACCGATCCGACACGTTCGCAAATTTGAAATATGTCGCCATCATATCGAATAATGAACGCAAGATGGATTGGTTTTAGGATAGGCTATAGTTTTCGAGCGTGCACAGCGAGCGAGAGACGCGTATAGGTGTGTCATAAACCAACGGTTTGGCACATACGGACATTGAAATATTCGCACCAGCCCGAGGAGCCGGAAGTATTTATCCTATTGCCTACCGACACATGTCTACAGTTTATGAATAGTTTCACATAAATAGTACTATTTCCTCATAGTACAGTGCAATGTGATGTCCGAAATGTCTGACAAAATTAGGTAATAACACGAAATATATGGAAGGCAATATAAGGTATATGTATAGCTTGGAAATTGTGACCGTTGCTCGCTCGCTCCGCTCGCTCGTAAAAATCTAGTACAAACCCCACAACCGATCCGACACGTTCGCAAATTTGAAACATGTCGCCACCATATCGAATAATGAACGCAAGATGGATTGGTTTTAGGTTAGGCTATAGTTTTCGAGCGAGCGCCGCGAGCGAGAGACGCGTATAGGTGTGTCACAAACCAACGGTTTGGCACATACGGACATTGAAATATTCGCACCAGCCCGAGGAGCCGGAAGTATTTATCCTATTGCCTACCGACACATGTTTACAGTTTATGAATAGTTTCACATAAATAGTACTATTTCCACATAGTACAATGCAATGTGATGTCCGAAATGGCTGACAAAATGAGGTAATAACACGACATATATGCAAGGCAATATAAGGTGTATGTATAGGTTGGAAATTGTGATCGTTGCTCGCTCGCTCCGCTCGCTCGAAAAAATCTAGTCCAACCTCACAACCGATCCCACACGTTCGCAAATTTGAAATATGTCGCCACCATATCGAATAATGAACGGAAGGTGGATTGGTTTTAGGTTAGGCTATAGCTTTCGTGCGAGCGCAGCGAACGAGAGACGCGTAAAGGTGTGTCACAAACCATCGGTTTGGCACATACGGACATTGATATATTCGCACCAGCCCGTGGAGCCGGAAGTCTTTATCCTATTGCCTTCTGACAAATGTTTACGGTTTACCAATAGTTTCACATAATTAGTACCGTTTCCTCATAGTACAGTGCAACGTGATGTCCGAAATGGCTGACAAAATTAGGTACAAGCACGAAATATATGGAAGACAATATATGGTATATGTATAGCTTGGAAAGTGTGACCGTTGCTCGCTCGCTCCGCTCGCTCGTAAAAATCTAGTCCAACCCCACAACCGATCCGACACGTTCGCAAATTTGAAACATGTCGCCATCATATCGAATAATGAACGCAAGATGGATTGGTTTTAGGTTAGGCTATAGTTTTCGAGCGAGCGCCGCGAGCGAGAGACGCGTATAGGTGTGTCATAAACCAACGGTTTGGCACATACGGACATTGAAATATTCGCACCAGCCCGAGGAGCCGGAAGTATTTATCCCATTGCCTACCGACACATGTTTACAGTTTATGAATAGTTTCACATAAATAGTACTATTTCCTCATAGTACAGTGCAATGTGATGTCCGAAATGGCTGACAAAATTAGGTAATAACACGAAATATATGGAAGGCAATATAAGGTATATGTATAGCTTGGAAATTGTGACCGTTGCTCGCTCGCTCCGCTCGCTCGTAAAAATCTAGTCCAACCTCACAACCGATCCCACACGTTCGCAAATTTGAAATATGTCGCCACCATATCGAATAATGAACGGAAGGTGGATTGGTTTTAGGTTAGGCTATAGCTTTCGTGCGAGCGCAGCGAACGAGAGACGCGTAAAGGTGTGTCACAAACCATCGGTTTGGCACATACGGACATTGATATATTCGCACCAGCCCGAGGAGCCGGAAGTCTTTATCCTATTGCCTTCTGACAAATGTTTACGGTTTACCAATAGTTTCACATAATTAGTACCGTTTCCTCATAGTACAGTGCAACGTGATGTCCGAAATGGCTGACAAAATTAGGTACAAGCACGAAATATATGCAAGACAATATATGGTATATGTATAGCTTGGAAATTGTGACCGTTGCTCGCTCGCTCCGCTCGCTCGTAAAAATCTAGTCCAACCCCACAACCGATCCCACACGTTCGCAAATTTGAAATATGTCGCCACCATATCGAATAATGAGCGCAAGATGGATTGGTTTTAGGTTAGGCTATAGTTTTCGAGCGTGCGCCGCGAGCGAGAGACGCGTAAAGGTGTGTCATAAACCAACGGTTTGGCACATACGGACATTGAAATATTCGCAACAGCCCGAGGATCCGGAAGTATTTATCCTATTGCCTACCGACACATGTTTACAGTTTATGAATAGTTTCACGGAAATAGTACTCCTTCCTCATAGTACAGTGCAATGTGATATCCGAAATGGCTGACAAAATTAGGTAATAACACGAAATATATGGAAGGCAATATAAGGTATATGTATAGCTTGGAAATTGTGACCGTTGCTCGCTCGCTCCGCTCGCTCGTAAAAATCTAGTCCAACCCCACAACCGATCCCACACGTTCGCAAATTTGAAATATGTCGCCACCATATCGAATAATGAACGCAAGATGGATTGGTTTTAGGTTAGGCTATAGTTTTCGAGCGAGCGCCGCGAGCGAGAGACGCGTATAGGTGTGTCATAAACCAACGGTTTGGCACATACGGACATTGAAATATTCGCACCAGCCCGAGGAGCCGGAAGTATTTATCCTATTGCCTACCGACACATGTTTACAGTTTATGAATAGTTTCACATAAATAGTACTATTTCCTCATAGTACAGTGCAATGTGATGTCCGAAATGGCTGACAAAATTAGGTAATAACACGAAATATATGGAAGGCAATATAAGGTATATGTATAGCTTGGAAATTGTGACCGTTGCTCGCTCGCTCCGCTCGCTCGTAAAAATCGAGTCCAACCCCGCAACCGATCCCACACGTTCGCAAATTTGAAATATGTCGCCACCATATCGAATAATGAACGCAAGATGGATTGGTTTTAGGTTAGGCTATAGTTTTCGAGCGAGCGCCGCGAGCGAGAGACGCGTATAGGTGTGTCATAAACCAACGGTTTGGCACATACGGACATTGAAATATTCGCACCAGCCCGAGGAGCCGGAAGTCTTTATCCTATTGCCTTCTGACAAATGTTTACGGTTTACCAATAGTTTCACATAATTAGTACCGTTTCCTCATAGTACAGTGCAACGTGATGTCCGAAATGGCTGTCAAAATTAGGTAATAACACGAAATATATGGAAGGCAATATAAGGTATATGTATAGCTTGGAAATTGTGACCGTTGCTCGCTCGCTCCGCTCGCTCGTAAAAATCTAGTCCAACCCCACAACCGATCCGACACGTTCGCAAATTTGAAATATGTCGCCATCATATCGAATAATGAACGCAAGATGGATTGGTTTTAGGTTAGGCTATAGTTTTCGAGCGAGCGCCGCGAGCGAGAGACGCGTAAAGGTGTGTCATAAACCAACGGTTTGGCACATACGGACATTGAAATATTCGCACCAGCCTGTGGAGCCGGAAGTATTTATCCTATTGCCTACCGACACATGTTTACAGTTTATGAATAGTTTCACATAAATAGTACTATTTCCTCATAGTACAGTGCAATGTGATGTCCGAAATGGCTGACAAAATTAGGTAATAACACGAATTATACGGAAGGCTATATAAGGTATATGTATAGCTTGGAAATTGTGACCGTTGCTCGCTCGCTCCGCTCGCTCGTAAAAATCTAGTCCAACCTCACAACCGATCCCACACGTTCGCAAATTTGAAATATGTCGCCACCATATCGAATAATGAACGCAAGATGGATTCGTTTTAGGTTAGGCTATAGCTTTCGTGCGAGTGCAGCGAACGAGAGACGCGTAAAGGTGTGTCACAAACCATCGGTTTGGCACATACGGACATTGATATATTCGCACCAGCCCGAGGAACCGGAAGTCTTTATCCTATTGCCTTCTGACAAATGTTTACGGTTTACCAATAGTTTCACATAATTAGTACCGTTTACTCATAGTTCAGTGCAACGTTATGTCCGAAATGGCTGACAAAATTAGGTAATAACACGAAATATATGGAAGGCAATATAAGGTATATGTATAGCTTGGAAATTGTGACCGTTGCTCGCTCGCTCCGCACGCTCATAAAAATCTAGTCCAACCCCACAACCGATCCGACACGTTCGCAAATTTGAAATATGTCGCCATCATATCGAATAATGAACGCAAGATGGATTGGTTTTAGGTTAGGCTATAGTTTTCGAGCAAGCGCAGCGAGCGAGAGACGCGTATAGGTGTGTCATAAACCAACGGTTTGGCACATACGGACATTGAAATATTGGCACCAGGCCGAGGAGCCGGAAGTATTTATCCTATTGCCTACCGACACATGTTTACAGTTTATGAATAGTTTCACATAAATAGTACTATTTCCTCATAGTACAGTGCAATGTGATGTCCGAAATGGCTGAAAAAATTAGGTAATAACACGAAATATATGGAAGGCGATATAAGGTATATGTATAGCTTGGAAATTGTGACCGTTGCTCGCTCGCTCCGCTCGCTCGTAAAAATCGAGTCCAACCACGCAACCGATCCCACACGTTCGCAAATTTGAAATATGTCGCCACCATATCGAATAATGAACGCAAGATGGATTGGTTTTAGGTTAGGCTATAGTTTTCGAGCGAGAGACGCGTATAGGTGTGTCATAAACCAACGGTTTGGCACATACGGACATTGAAATATTCGCACCAGCCCGAGGAGCCGGAAGTCTTTATCCTATTGCCTTCTGACAAATGTTTACGGTTTACCAATAGTTTCACATAATTAGTACCGTTTCCTCATAGTACAGTGCAACGTTATGTCCGAAATGGCTGACAAAATTAGGTAATAACACGAAATATATGGAAGGCAATATAAGGTATATGTATAGCTTGGAAATTGTGACCGTTGCTCGCTCGCTCCGCTCGCTCGTAAAAATCTAGTCCAACCCCACAACCGATCCGATACGTTCGCAAATTTGAAATATGTCGCCATCATATCGAATAATGAACGCAAGATGGATTGGTTTTAGGTTAGGCTATAGTTTTCGAGCGAGCGCCGCGAGCGAGAGACGCGTAAAGGTGTGTCATAAACCAACGGTTTTGCACATACGGACATTGAAATATTCGCACCAGCCCGTGGAGCCGGAAGTATTTATCCTATTTCCTACCGACACATGTTTACAGTTTATGAATAGTTTCACATAATTAGTACCGTTTCCTCATAGTACAGTGCAACGTGATGTCCGAAATGGCTGACAAAATTAGGTACAAGCACGAAATATATGCAAGACAATATATGGTATATGTATAGCTTGGAAATTGTGACCGTTGCTCGCTCGCTCCGCTCGCTCATAAAAATCTAGTCCAACCCCACAACCGATCCGACACGTTCGCAAATTTGAAACATGTCGCCATCATATCGAATAATGAACGCAAGATGGATTGGTTTTAGGTTAGGCTATAGTTTTCGAGCGAGAGCCGCGAGCGAGAGACGCGTATAGGTGTGTCATAAACCAACGGTTTGGCACATACGGACATTGAAATATTCGCACCAGCCCGAGGAGCCGGAAGTATTTATCCTATTGCCTACCGATACATGTTTACAGTTTATGAATAGTTTCACATAAATAGTACTATTTCCTCATAGTACAGTGCAATGTGATGTCCGAAATGGCTGACAAAATTAGGTAATAACACGAAATATATGGAAGGCAATATAAGGTATATGTATAGCTTGGAAATTGTGACCGTTGCTCGCTCGCTCCGCTCGCTCGTAAAAATCTAGTCCAACCTCACAACCGATCCCACACGTTCGCAAATTTGAAATATGTCGCCACCATATCGAATAATGAACGGAAGATGGATTGGTTTTAGGTTAGGCTATAGCTTTCGTGCGAGTGCAGCGAACGAGAGACGCGTAAAGGTGTGTCACAAACCATCGGTTTGGCACATACGGACATTGATATATGCGCACCAGCCCGAGGAACCGGAAGTCTTTATCCTATTGCCTTCTGACAAATGTTTACGGTTTACCAATAGTTTCACATAATTAGTACCGTTTCCTCATATTACAGTGCAACGTTATGTCCGAAATGGCTGACAAAATTAGGTAATAACACGATATATATGGAAGGCAATATAAGGTATATGTATAGCTTGGAAATTGTGACCGTTGCTCGCTCGCTCCGCTCGCTCGTAAAAATCTAGTCCAACCCCACAACCGATCCGACACGTTCGCAAATTTGAAATATGTCGCCATCATATCGAATAATGAACGCAAGATGGATTGGTTTTAGGTTAGGCTATAGTTTTCGAGCGAGCGCCGCGAGCGAGAGACGCGTAAAGGTGTGTCATAAACCAACGGTTTGGCACATACGGACATTGAAATATTCGCACCAGCCCGTGGAGCCGGAAGTATTTATCCTATTGCCTACCGACACATGTTTACAGTTTATGAATAGTTTCACATAAATAGTACTATTTCCTCATAGTACAGTGCAATGTGATGTCCGAAATGGCTGACAAAATTAGGTAATAACACGAAATATACGGAAGGCAATATAAGGTATATGTATAGCTTGGAAATTGTGACCGTTGCTCGCTCGCTCCGCTCGCTCGTACAAATCTAGTCCAACCTCACAACCGATCCCACACGTTCGCAAATTTGAAATATGTCGCCACCATATCGAATAATGAACGGAAGATGGATTGGTTTTAGGTTAGGCTATAGCTTTCGTGCGAGTGCAGCGAACGAGAGACGCGTAAAGGTGTGTCACAAACCATCGGTTTGGCACATACGGACATTGATATATGCGCACCAGCCCGAGGAACCGGAAGTCTTTATCCTATTGCCTTCTGACAAATGTTTACGGTTTACCAATAGTTTCACATAATTAGTACCGTTTCCTCATATTACAGTGCAACGTTATGTCCGAAATGGCTGACAAAATTAGGTAATAACACGATATATATGGAAGGCAATATAAGGTATATGTATAGCTTGGAAATTGTGACCGTTGCTCGCTCGCTCCGCTCGCTCGTAAAAATCTAGTCCAACCCCACAACCGATCCGACACGTTCGCAAATTTGAAATATGTCGCCATCATATCGAATAATGAACGCAAGATGGATTGGTTTTAGGTTAGGCTATAGTTTTCGAGCGAGCGCCGCGAGCGAGAGACGCGTAAAGGTGTGTCATAAACCAACGGTTTGGCACATACGGACATTGAAATATTCGCACCAGCCCGTGGAGCCGGAAGTATTTATCCTATTGCCTACCGACACATGTTTACAGTTTATGAATAGTTTCACATAAATAGTACTATTTCCTCATAGTACAGTGCAATGTGATGTCCGAAATGGCTGACAAAATTAGGTAATAACACGAAATATACGGAAGGCAATATAAGGTATATGTATAGCTTGGAAATTGTGACCGTTGCTCGCTCGCTCCGCTCGCTCGTACAAATCTAGTCCAACCTCACAACCGATCCCACACGTTCGCAAATTTGAAATATGTCGCCACCATATCGAATAATGAACGGAAGATGGATTGGTTTTAAGTTAGGCTATAGCTTTCGTGCGAGCGCAGCGAACGAGAGACGCGTAAAGGTGTGTCACAAACCATCGGTTTGGCACATACGGACATTGATATATTCGCACCAGCCCGAGGAGCCGGAAGTCTTTATCCTATTGCCTTCTGACAAATGTTTACGGTTTACCAATAGGTTCACATAATTAGTACCGTTTCCTCATAATACAGTGCAACGTGATGTCCGAAATGGCTGACAAAATTAGGTACAAGCACGAAATATATGCAAGACAATATATGGTATATGTATAGCTTGGAAATTGTGACCGTTGCTCGCTCGCTCCGCTCGCTCGTAAAAATCTAGTCCAACCCCACAACCGATCCGACACGTTGGCAAATTTGTTACATGTCGCCATCATATCGAATAATGAACGCAAGATGGATTGGTTTTAGGATAGGCTATAGTTTTCGAGCGAGCGCCGCGAGCGAGAGACGCGTATAGGTGTGTCATAAACCAACGGTTTGGCACATACGGACATTGAAATATTCGCACAGGCCCGTGGAGCCGGAAGTATTTATCCTATTGCCTACCGACACATTTTTACAGTTTATGAATAGTTTCACATAAATAGTACTATTTCCTCATAGTACAGTGCAATGTGATGTCCGAAATGGCTGACAAAATTAGGTAATAACACGAAATATACGGAAGGCAATATAAGGTATATGTATAGCTTGGAAATTGTGACCGTTGCTCGCTCGCTCCGCTCGCTCGTAAAAATCTAGTCCAACCTCACAACCGGTCCCACACGTTCGCAAATTTGTAATATGTCGCCACCATATCGAATAATGAACGCAAGATGGATTGGTTTTAGGTTAGGCTATAGCTTTCGTGCGAGTGCAGCGAACGAGGGACGCGTAAAGGTGTGTCACAAACCATCGGTTTGGCACATACGGACATTGATATATTCGCACCAGCCCGAGGAACCGGAAGTCTTTATCCTATTGCCTTCTGACAAATGTTTACGGTTTACCAATAGTTTCACATAATTAGTACCGTTTCCTCATAGTACAGTGCAACGTGATGTCCGAAATGGCTGACAAAATTAGGTAATAACACGAAATATACGGAAGGCAATATAAGGTATATGTATAGCTTGGAAATTGTGACCGTTGCTCGCTCGCTCCGCTCGCTCGTAAAAATCTAGTCCAACCTCACAACCGATCCCACACGTTCGCAAATTTGAAATATGTCGCCACCATATCGAATAATGAACGCAAGATGGATTGGTTTTAGGTTAGGCTATAGCTTTCGTGCGAGTGCAGCGAACGAGGGACGCGTAAAGGTGTGTCACAAACCATCGGTTTGGCACATACGGACATTGATATATTCGCACCAGCCCGAGGAACCGGAAGTCTTTATCCTATTGCCTTCTGACAAATGTTTACGGTTTACCAATAGTTTCACATAATTAGTACCGTTTCCTCATAGTACAGTGCAACGTGATGTCCGAAATGGCTGACAAAATTAGGTACAAGCACGAAATATATGCAAGACAATATATGGTATATGTATAGCTTGGAAATTGTGACCGTTGCTCGCTCGCTCCGCTCGCTCGTAAAAATCTAGTCCAACCTCACAACCGATCCCACACGTTCGCAAATTTGAAATATGTCGCCACCATATCGAATAATGAACGCAAGATGGATTGGTTTTAGGTTAGGCTATAGCTTTCGTGCGAGCGCAGCGAACGAGATACGCGTAAAGGTGTGTCACAAACCATCGGTTTGGCACATACGGACATTGATATATTCGCACCAGCCCGAGGAGCCGGAAGTCTTTATCCTATTGCCTTCTGACAAATGTTTACGGTTTACCAATAGTTTCACATAAATAGTACTATTTCCTCATAGTACAGTGCAATGTGATGTCCGAAATGGCTGACAAAATTAGGTAATAACACGAAATATATGGAAGGCAATATAAGGTATATGTATAGCTTGGAAATTGTGACCGTTGCTCGCTCGCTCCGCTCGCTCGTAAAAATCTAGTCCAACCTCACAACCGATCCCACACGTTCGCAAATTTGAAATATGTCGCCACCATATCGAATAATGAACGCAAGATGGATTGGTTTTAGGTTAGGCTATAGCTTTCGTGCGAGTGCAGCGAACGAGAGACGCGTAAAGGTGTGTCACAAACCATCGGTTTGGCACATACGGACATTGATATATGCGCACCAGCCCGAGGAACCGGAAGTCTTTATCCTATTGCCTTCTGACAAATGTTTACGGTTTACCAATAGTTTCACATAATTAGTACCGTTTCCTCATATTACAGTGCAACGTTATGTCCGAAATGGCTGACAAAATTAGGTAATAACACGATATATATGGAAGGCAATATAAGGTATATGTATAGCTTGGAAATTGTGACCGTTGCTCGCTCGCTCCGCTCGCTCGTAAAAATCTAGTCCAACCCCACAACCGATCCGACACGTTCGCAAATTTGAAATATGTCGCCATCATATCGAATAATGAACGCAAGATGGATTGGTTTTAGGTTAGGCTATAGTTTTCGAGCGAGCGCCGCGAGCGAGAGACGCGTAAAGGTGTGTCATAAACCAACGGTTTGGCACATACGGACATTGAAATATTCGCACCAGCCCGTGGAGCCGGAAGTATTTATCCTATTGCCTACCGACACATGTTTACAGTTTATGAATAGTTTCACATAAATAGTACTATTTCCTCATAGTACAGTGCAATGTGATGTCCGAAATGGCTGACAAAATTAGGTAATAACACGAAATATACGGAAGGCAATATAAGGTATATGTATAGCTTGGAAATTGTGACCGTTGCTCGCTCGCTCCGCTCGCTCGTACAAATCTAGTCCAACCTCACAACCGATCCCACACGTTCGCAAATTTGAAATATGTCGCCACCATATCGAATAATGAACGGAAGATGGATTGGTTTTAAGTTAGGCTATAGCTTTCGTGCGAGCGCAGCGAACGAGAGACGCGTAAAGGTGTGTCACAAACCATCGGTTTGGCACATACGGACATTGATATATTCGCACCAGCCCGAGGAGCCGGAAGTCTTTATCCTATTGCCTTCTGACAAATGTTTACGGTTTACCAATAGGTTCACATAATTAGTACCGTTTCCTCATAATACAGTGCAACGTGATGTCCGAAATGGCTGACAAAATTAGGTACAAGCACGAAATATATGCAAGACAATATATGGTATATGTATAGCTTGGAAATTGTGACCGTTGCTCGCTCGCTCCGCTCGCTCGTAAAAATCTAGTCCAACCCCACAACCGATCCGACACGTTGGCAAATTTGTTACATGTCGCCATCATATCGAATAATGAACGCAAGATGGATTGGTTTTAGGATAGGCTATAGTTTTCGAGCGAGCGCCGCGAGCGAGAGACGCGTATAGGTGTGTCATAAACCAACGGTTTGGCACATACGGACATTGAAATATTCGCACAGGCCCGTGGAGCCGGAAGTATTTATCCTATTGCCTACCGACACATTTTTACAGTTTATGAATAGTTTCACATAAATAGTACTATTTCCTCATAGTACAGTGCAATGTGATGTCCGAAATGGCTGACAAAATTAGGTAATAACACGAAATATACGGAAGGCAATATAAGGTATATGTATAGCTTGGAAATTGTGACCGTTGCTCGCTCGCTCCGCTCGCTCGTAAAAATCTAGTCCAACCTCACAACCGGTCCCACACGTTCGCAAATTTGTAATATGTCGCCACCATATCGAATAATGAACGCAAGATGGATTGGTTTTAGGTTAGGCTATAGCTTTCGTGCGAGTGCAGCGAACGAGGGACGCGTAAAGGTGTGTCACAAACCATCGGTTTGGCACATACGGACATTGATATATTCGCACCAGCCCGAGGAACCGGAAGTCTTTATCCTATTGCCTTCTGACAAATGTTTACGGTTTACCAATAGTTTCACATAATTAGTACCGTTTCCTCATAGTACAGTGCAACGTGATGTCCGAAATGGCTGACAAAATTAGGTAATAACACGAAATATACGGAAGGCAATATAAGGTATATGTATAGCTTGGAAATTGTGACCGTTGCTCGCTCGCTCCGCTCGCTCGTAAAAATCTAGTCCAACCTCACAACCGATCCCACACGTTCGCAAATTTGAAATATGTCGCCACCATATCGAATAATGAACGCAAGATGGATTGGTTTTAGGTTAGGCTATAGCTTTCGTGCGAGTGCAGCGAACGAGGGACGCGTAAAGGTGTGTCACAAACCATCGGTTTGGCACATACGGACATTGATATATTCGCACCAGCCCGAGGAACCGGAAGTCTTTATCCTATTGCCTTCTGACAAATGTTTACGGTTTACCAATAGTTTCACATAATTAGTACCGTTTCCTCATAGTACAGTGCAACGTGATGTCCGAAATGGCTGACAAAATTAGGTACAAGCACGAAATATATGCAAGACAATATATGGTATATGTATAGCTTGGAAATTGTGACCGTTGCTCGCTCGCTCCGCTCGCTCGTAAAAATCTAGTCCAACCTCACAACCGATCCCACACGTTCGCAAATTTGAAATATGTCGCCACCATATCGAATAATGAACGCAAGATGGATTGGTTTTAGGTTAGGCTATAGCTTTCGTGCGAGCGCAGCGAACGAGATACGCGTAAAGGTGTGTCACAAACCATCGGTTTGGCACATACGGACATTGATATATTCGCACCAGCCCGAGGAGCCGGAAGTCTTTATCCTATTGCCTTCTGACAAATGTTTACGGTTTACCAATAGTTTCACATAAATAGTACTATTTCCTCATAGTACAGTGCAATGTGATGTCCGAAATGGCTGACAAAATTAGGTAATAACACGAAATATATGGAAGGCAATATAAGGTATATGTATAGCTTGGAAATTGTGACCGTTGCTCGCTCGCTCCGCTCGCTCGTAAAAATCTAGTCCAACCTCACAACCGATCCCACACGTTCGCAAATTTGAAATATGTCGCCACCATATCGAATAATGAACGCAAGATGGATTGGTTTTAGGTTAGGCTATAGCTTTCGTGCGAGTGCAGCGAACGAGGGACGCGTAAAGGTGTGTCACAAACCATCGGTTTGGCACATACGGACATTGATATATTCGCACCAGCCCGAGGAACCGGAAGTCTTTATCCTATTGCCTTCTGACAAATGTTTACGGTTTACCAATAGTTTCACATAATTAGTACCGTTTCCTCATAGTACAGTGCAACGTGATGTCCGAAATGGCTGACAAAATTAGGTACAAGCACGAAATATATGCAAGACAATATATGGTATATGTATAGCTTGGAAATTGTGACCGTTGCTCGCTCGCTCCGCTCGCTCGTAAAAATCTAGTCCAACCTCACAACCGATCCCACACGTTCGCAAATTTGAAATATGTCGCCACCATATCGAATAATGAACGCAAGATGGATTGGTTTTAGGTTAGGCTATAGCTTTCGTGCGAGCGCAGCGAACGAGAGACGCGTAAAGGTGTGTCACAAACCATCGGTTTGGCACATACGGACATTGATATATTCGCACCAGCCCGAGGAGCCGGAAGTCTTTATCCTATTGCCTTCTGACAAATGTTTACGGTTTACCAATAGTTTCACATAATTAGTACCGTTTCCTCATAGTACAGTGCAACGTGATGTCCGAAATGGCTGACAAAATTAGGTACAAGCACGAAATATATGCAAGACAATATATGGTATATGTATAGCTTGGAAATTGTGACCGTTGCTCGCTCGCTCCGCTCGCTCGTAAAACTCTAGTCCAACCCCACAACCGATCCGACACGTTGGCAAATTTGATACATGTCGCCATCATATCGAATAATGAACGCAAGATGGATTGGTTTTAGGTTAGGCTATAGTTTTCGAGCGAGCGCCGCGAGCGAGAGACGCGTATCGGTGTGTCATAAACCAACGGTTTGGCACATACGGACATTGAAATATTCGCACCAGCCCGTGGAGCCGGAAGTATTTATCCTATTGCCTACCAACACATGTTTACAGTTTATGAATAGTTTCACATAAATAGTACTATTTCCTCATAGTACAGTGCAATGTGATGTCCGAAATGGCTGACAAAATTAGGTAATAACACGAAATATATGGAAGGCAATATAAGGTATATGTATAGCTTGGAAATTGTGACCGTTGCTCGCTCGCTCCGCTCGCTCGTAAAAATCTAGTCCAACCCCACAACCGATCCGACACGTTGGCAAATTTGTTACATGTCGCCATCATATCGAATAATGAACGCAAGATGGATTGGTTTTAGGATAGGCTATAGTTTTCGAGCGAGAGCCGCGAGCGAGAGACGCGTATAGGTGTGTCATAAACCAACGGTTTGGCACATACGGACATTGAAATATTCGCACCAGCCCGTGGAGCCGGAAGTATTTATCCTATTGCCTACCGACACATGTTTACAGTTTATGAATAGTTTCACATAAATAGTACTATTTCCTCATAGTACAGTGCAATGTGATGCCCGAAATGGCTGACAAAATTAGGTAATAACACGAAATATACGGAAGGCAATATAAGGTATATGTATAGCTTGGAAATTGTGACCGTTGCTCGCTCGCTCCGCTCGCTCGTAAAAATCTAGTCCAACCTCACAACCGATCCCACACGTTCGCAAATTTGAAATATGTCGCCACCATATCGAATAATGAACGCAAGATGGATTGGTTTTAGGTTAGGCTATAGCTTTCGTGCGAGTGCAGCGAACGAGGGACGCGTAAAGGTGTGTCACAAACCATCGGTTTGGCACATACGGACATTGATATATTCGCACCAGCCCGAGGAACCGGAAGTCTTTATCCTATTGCCTTCTGACAAATGTTTACAGTTTATGAATAGTTTCACATAAATAGTACTATTTCCTCATAGTACAGTGCAATGTGATGTCCGAAATGGCTGACAAAATTAGGTAATAACACGAAATATATGGAAGGCAATATAAGGTATATGTATAGCTTGGAAATTGTGACCGTTGCTCGCTCGCTCCGCTCGCTCGTAAAAATCTAGTCCAACCTCACAACCGATCCCACACGTTCGCAAATTTGAAATATGTCGCCACCATATCGAATAATGAACGCAAGATGGATTGGTTTTAGGTTAGGCTATAGCTTTCGTGCGAGTGCAGCGAACGAGGGACGCGTAAAGGTGTGTCACAAACCATCGGTTTGGCACATACGGACATTGATATATTCGCACCAGCCCGAGGAACCGGAAGTCTTTATCCTATTGCCTTCTGACAAATGTTTACGGTTTACCAATAGTTTCACATAATTAGTACCGTTTCCTCATAGTACAGTGCAACGTGATGTCCGAAATGGCTGACAAAATTAGGTACAAGCACGAAATATATGCAAGACAATATATGGTATATGTATAGCTTGGAAATTGTGACCGTTGCTCGCTCGCTCCGCTCGCTCGTAAAAATCTAGTCCAACCTCACAACCGATCCCACACGTTCGCAAATTTGAAATATGTCGCCACCATATCGAATAATGAACGCAAGATGGATTGGTTTTAGGTTAGGCTATAGTTTTCGAGCGAGCGCCGCGAGCGAGAGACGCGTATCGGTGTGTCATAAACCAACGGTTTGGCACATACGGACATTGAAATATTCGCACCAGCCCGTGGAGCCGGAAGTATTTATCCTATTGCCTACCGACACATGTTTACAGTTTATGAATAGTTTCACATAAATAGTACTATTTCCTCATAGTACAGTGCAATGTGATGTCCGAAATGGCTGACAAAATTAGGTAATAACACGAAATATATGGAAGGCAATATAAGGTATATGTATAGCTTGGAAATTGTGACCGTTGCTCGCTCGCTCCGCTCGCTCGTAAAAATCTAGTCCAACCTCACAACCGATCCCACACGTTCGCAAATTTGAAATATGTCGCCACCATATCGAATAATGAACGCAAGATGGATTGGTTTTAGGTTAGGCTATAGCTTTCGTGCGAGTGCAGCGAACGAGGGACGCGTAAAGGTGTGTCACAAACCATCGGTTTGGCACATACGGACATTGATATATTCGCACCAGCCCGAGGAACCGGAAGTCTTTATCCTATTGCCTTCTGACAAATGTTTACGGTTTACCAATAGTTTCACATAATTAGTACCGTTTCCTCATAGTACAGTGCAACGTGATGTCCGAAATGGCTGACAAAATTAGGTACAAGCACGAAATATATGCAAGACAATATATGGTATATGTATAGCTTGGAAATTGTGACCGTTGCTCGCTCGCTCCGCTCGCTCGTAAAAATCTAGTCCAACCTCACAACCGATCCCACACGTTCGCAAATTTGAAATATGTCGCCACCATATCGAATAATGAACGCAAGATGGATTGGTTTTAGGTTAGGCTATAGCTTTCGTGCGAGCGCAGCGAACGAGAGACGCGTAAAGGTGTGTCACAAACCATCGGTTTGGCACATACGGACATTGATATATTCGCACCAGCCCGAGGAGCCGGAAGTCTTTATCCTATTGCCTTCTGACAAATGTTTACGGTTTACCAATAGTTTCACATAATTAGTACCGTTTCCTCATAGTACAGTGCAACGTGATGTCCGAAATGGCTGACAAAATTAGGTACAAGCACGAAATATATGCAAGACAATATATGGTATATGTATAGCTTGGAAATTGTGACCGTTGCTCGCTCGCTCCGCTCGCTCGTAAAACTCTAGTCCAACCCCACAACCGATCCGACACGTTGGCAAATTTGATACATGTCGCCATCATATCGAATAATGAACGCAAGATGGATTGGTTTTAGGTTAGGCTATAGTTTTCGAGCGAGCGCCGCGAGCGAGAGACGCGTATCGGTGTGTCATAAACCAACGGTTTGGCACATACGGACATTGAAATATTCGCACCAGCCCGTGGAGCCGGAAGTATTTATCCTATTGCCTACCAACACATGTTTACAGTTTATGAATAGTTTCACATAAATAGTACTATTTCCTCATAGTACAGTGCAATGTGATGTCCGAAATGGCTGACAAAATTAGGTAATAACACGAAATATATGGAAGGCAATATAAGGTATATGTATAGCTTGGAAATTGTGACCGTTGCTCGCTCGCTCCGCTCGCTCGTAAAAATCTAGTCCAACCTCACAACCGATCCCACACGTTCGCTAATTTGAAATATGTCGCCACCATATCGAATAATGAACGGAAGATGGATTGGTTTTAGGTTAGGCTATAGCTTTCGTGCGAGCGCAGCGAACGAGAGACGCGTAAAGGTGTGTCACAAACCATCGGTTTGGCACATACGGACATTGATATATTCGCACCAGCCCGAGGAGCCGGAAGTCTTTATCCTATTGCCTTCTGACAAATGTTTACGGTTTACCAATAGTTTCACATAATTAGTGCCGTTTCCTCATAGTACAGTGCAACGTGATGTCCGAAATGGCTGACAAAATTAGGTACAAGCACGAAATATATGCAAGACAATATATGGTATATGTATAGCTTGGAAATTGTGACCGTTGCTCGCTCGCTCCGCTCGCTCGTAAAAATCTAGTCCAACCCCACAACCGATCCGACACGTTGGCAAATTTGTTACATGCCGCCATCATATCGAATAATGAACGCAAGATGGATTGGTTTTAGGATAGGCTATAGTTTTCGAGCGAGCGCCGCGAGCGAGAGACGCGTATAGGTGTGTCATAAACCAACGGTTTGGCACATACGGACATTGAAATATTCGCACCAGCCCGTGGAGCCGGAAGTATTTATCCTATTGCCTACCGACACATGTATACAGTTTATGAATAGTTTCACATAAATAGTACTATTTCCTCATAGTACAGTGCAATGTGATGTCCGAAATGGCTGACAAAATTAGGTAATAACACGAAATATACGGAAGGCAATATAAGGTATATGTATAGCTTGGAAATTGTGACCGTTGCTCGCTCGCTCCGCTCGCTCGTAAAAATCTAGTCCAACCTCACAACCGATCCCACACGTTCGCAAATTTGAAATATGTCGCCACCATATCGAATAATGAACGCAAGATGGATTGGTTTTAGGTTAGGCTATAGCTTTCGTGCGAGTACAGCGAACGAGGGACGCGTAAAGGTGTCTCACAAACCATCGGTTTGGCACATACGGACATTGATATATTCGCACCAGCCCGAGGAACCGGAAGTCTTTATCCTATTGCCTTCTGACAAATGTTTACGGTTTACCAATAGTTTCACATAATTAGTACCGTTTCCTCATAGTACAGTGCAACGTGATGTCCGAAATGGCTGACAAAATTAGGTACAAGCACGAAATATATGCAAGACAATATATGGTATATGTATAGCTTGGAAATTGTGACCGTTGCTCGCTCGCTCCGGTCGCTCGTAAAAATCTAGTCCAACCTCACATCCGATCCCACACGTTCGCAAATTTGAAATATGTCGCCACCATATCGAATAATGAACGCAAGATGGATTGGTTTTAGGTTAGGCTATAGCTTTCGTGCGAGTGCAGCGAACGAGGGACGCGTAAAGGTGTGTCACAAACCATCGGTTTGGCACATACGGACATTGATATATTCGCACCAGCCCGAGGAACCGGAAGTCTTTATCCTATTGCCTTCTGACAAATGTTTACGGTTTACCAATAGTTTCACATAATTAGTACCGTTTCCTCATAGTACAGTGCAACGTGATGTCCGAAATGGCTGACAAAATTAGGTACAAGCACGAAATATATGCAAGACAATATATGGTATATGTATAGCTTGGAAATTGTGACCGTTGCTCGCTCGCTCCGCTCGCTCGTAAAAATCTAGTCCAACCTCACAACCGATCCCACACGTTCGCAAATTTGAAATATGTCGCCACCATATCGAATAATGAACGCAAGATGGATTGGTTTTAGGTTAGGCTATAGTTTTCGAGCGAGCGCCGCGAGCGAGAGACGCGTATAGGTGTGTCATAAACCAACGGTTTGGCACATACGGACATTGAAATATTCGCACCAGCCCGAGGAGCCGGAAGTATTTATCCTAATGCCTACCGACACATGTTTACAGTTTATGAATAGTTTCACATAAATAGTACTATTTCCTCATAGTACAGTGCAATGTGATGTCCGAAATGGCTGACAAAATTAGGTAATAACACGAAATATATGGAAGGCAATATAAGGAATATGTATAGCTTGGAAATTGTGACCGTTGCTCGCTCGATCCGCTCGCTCGGAAAAATCTAGTCCAACCTCACAACCGATCCCACACGTTCGCAAATTTGAAATATGTCGCCACCATATCGAATAATGAACGGAAGATGGATTGGTTTTAGGTTAGGCTATAGCTTTCGTGCGAGCGCAGCGAACGAGAGACGCGTAAAGGTGTGTCACAAACCATCGGTTTGGCACATACGGACATTGATATATTCGCACCAGCCCGAGGAGCCGGAAGTCTTTATCCTATTGCCTTCTGACAAATGTTTACGGTTTACCAATAGTTTCACATAATTAGTACCGTTTCCTCATAGTACAGTGCAACGTGATGTCCGAAATGGCTGACAAAATTAGGTACAAGCACGAAATATATGCAAGACAATATATGGTATATGTATAGCTTGGAAATTGTGACCGTTGCTCGCTCGCTCCGCTCGCTCGTAAAACTCTAGTCCAACCCCACAACCGATCCGACACGTTGGCAAATTTGATACATGTCGCCATCATATCGAATAATGAACGCAAGATGGATTGGTTTTAGGTTAGGCTATAGTTTTCGAGCGAGCGCCGCGAGCGAGAGACGCGTATCGGTGTGTCATAAACCAACGGTTTGGCACATACGGACATTGAAATATTCGCACCAGCCCGTGGAGCCGGAAGTATTTATCCTATTGCCTACCAACACATGTTTACAGTTTATGAATAGTTTCACATAAATAGTACTATTTCCTCATAGTACAGTGCAATGTGATGTCCGAAATGGCTGACAAAATTAGGTAATAACACGAAATATATGGAAGGCAATATAAGGTATATGTATAGCTTGGAAATTGTGACCGTTGCTCGCTCGCTCCGCTCGCTCGGAAAAATCTAGTCCAACCCCACAACCGATCCGACACGTTCGCAAATTTGAAACATGTCGCCATCATATCGAATAATGAACGCAAGATGGATTGGTTTTAGGTTAGGCTATAGTTTTCGAGCGAGCGCCGCGGGCGAGAGACGCGTATAGGTGTGTCATAAACCAACGGTTTGGCACATACGGACATTGAAATATTCGCACCAGCCCGAGGAGCCGGAAGTATTTATCCTATTGCCTACCGACACATGTTTACAGTTTATGAATAGTTTCACATAAATAGTACTATTTCCTCATAGTACAGCGCAATGTGATGTCCGAAATTGCTGACAAAATTAGGTAATAACACGAAATATATGGAAGGCAATATAAGGTATATGTATAGCTTGGAAATTGTGACCGTTGCTCGCTCGCTCCGCTCGCTCGTAAAAATCTAGTCCAACCTCACAACCGATCCCACACGTTCGCAAATTTGAAATATGTCGCCACCATATCGAATAATGAACGGAATATGGATTGGTTTTAGGTTAGGCTATAGCTTTCGTGCGAGCGCAGCGAACGAGAGACGCGTAAAGGTGTGTCACAAACCATCGGTTTGGCACATACGGACATTGATATATTCGCACCAGCCCGAGGAGCCGGAAGTCTTTATCCTATTGCCTTCTGACAAATGTTTACGGTTTACCAATAGTTTCACATAATTAGTACCGTTTCCTCATAGTACAGTGCAATGTGATGTCCGAAATGGCTGACAAAATTAGGTAATAACACGAAATATATGGAAGGCAATATAAGGTATATGTATAGCTTGGAAATTGTGACCGTTGCTCGCTCTCTCCGCTCGCTCGTAAAAATCTAGTCCAACCTCACAACCGATCCCACACGTTCGCAAATTTGAAATATGTCGCCACCATATCGAATAATGAACGGAAGATGGATTGGTTTTAGGTTAGGCTATAGCTTTCGTGCGAGTGCAGCGAACGAGAGACGCGTAAAGGTGTGTCACAAACCATCGGTTTGGCACATACGGACATTGATATATTCGCACCAGCCCGAGGAACCGGAAGTCTTTATCCTATTTCCTTCTGACAAATGTTTACGGTTTACCAATAGTTTCACATAATTAGTACCGTTTCCTCATAGTACAGTGCAACGTGATGTCCGAAATGGCTGACAAAATTAGGTACAAGCACGAAATATATGCAAGACAATATATGGTATATGTATAGCTTGGAAATTGTGACCGTTGCTCGCTCGCTCCGCTCGCTCATAAAAATCTAGTCCAACCCCACAACCGATAGGACACGTTCGCAAATTTGAAACATGTCGCCATCATATCGAATAATGAACGCAAGATGGATTGGTTTTAGGTTAGGCTATAGTTTTCGAGCGAGCGCCGCGAGCGAGAGACGCGTATAGGTGTGTCATAAACCAACGGTTTGGCACATACGGACATTGAAATATTGGCACCAGCCCGAGGAGCCGGAAGTATTTATCCTATTGCCTACCGACACATGTTTACAGTTTATGAATAGTTTCACATAAATAGTACTATTTCCTCATAGTACAGTGCAATGTGATGTCCGAAATGGCTGACAAAATTAGGTAATAACACGAAATATATGGAAGGCAATATAAGGTATATGTATAGCTTGGAAATTGTGACCGTTGCTCGCTCTCTCCGCTCGCTCGTAAAAATCTAGTCCAACCTCACAACCGATCCCACACGTTCGCAAATTTGAAATATGTCGCCACCATATCGAATAATGAACGGAAGATGGATTGGTTTTAGGTTAGGCTATAGCTTTCGTGCGAGTGCAGCGAACGAGAGACGCGTAAAGGTGTGTCACAAACCATCGGTTTGGCACATACGGACATTGATATATTCGCACCAGCCCGAGGAACCGGAAGTCTTTATCCTATTGCCTTCTGACAAATGTTTACGGTTTACCAATAGTTTCACATAATTAGTACCGTTTCCTCATAGTACAGTGCAACGTGATGTCCGAAATGGCTGACAAAATTAGGTACAAGCACGAAATATATGCAAGACAATATATGGTATATGTATAGCTTGGAAATTGTGACCGTTGCTCGCTCGCTCCGCTCGCTCATAAAAATCTAGTCCAACCCCACAACCGATAGGACACGTTCGCAAATTTGAAACATGTCGCCATCATATCGAATAATGAACGCAAGATGGATTGGTTTTAGGTTAGGCTATAGTTTTCGAGCGAGCGCCGCGAGCGAGAGACGCGTATAGGTGTGTCATAAACCAACGGTTTGGCACATACGGACATTGAAATATTGGCACCAGCCCGAGGAGCCGGAAGTATTTATCCTATTGCCTACCGACACATGTTTACAGTTTATGAATAGTTTCACATAAATAGTACTATTTCCTCATAGTACAGTGCAATGTGATGTTCGAAATGGCTGACAAAATTAGGTAATAACACGAAATATATGGAAGGCAATATAAGGTATATGTATAGCTTGGAAATTGTGACCGTTGCTCGCTCGCTCCGCTCGCTCGGAAAAATCTAGTCCAACCTCACAACCGATCCCACACGTTCGCAAATTTGAAATATGTCGCCACCATATCGAATAATGAACGGAAGATGGATTGGTTTTAGGTTAGGCTATAGCTTTCGTGCGAGCGCAGCGAACGAGAGACGCGTAAAGGTGTGTCACAAACCATCGGTTTGGCACATACGGACATTGATATATTCGCACCAGCCCGAGGAGCCGGAAGTCTTTATCCTATTGCCTTCTGACAAATGTTTACGGTTTACCAATAGTTTCACATAATTAGTACCGTTTCCTCATAGTACAGTGCAACGTGAAATCCGAAATGGCTGACAAAATTAGGTACAAGCACGAAATATATGCAAGACAATATATGGTATATGTATAGCTTGGAAATTGTGACCGTTGCTCGCTCGCTCCGCTCGCTCGTAAAAATCTAGTCCAACCCCACAACCGATCCGACACGTTCGCAAATTTGAAACATGTCGCCATCATATCGAATAATGAACGCAAGATGGATTGGTTTTAGGTTAGGCTATAGTTTTCGAGCGAGCGCCGCGGGCGAGAGACGCGTATAGGTGTGTCATAAACCAACGGTTTGGCACATACGGACATTGAAATATTCGCACCAGCCCGAGGAGCCGGAAGTATTTATCCTATTGCCTACCGACACATGTTTACATTTTATGAATAGTTTCACATAAATAGTACTATTTCCTCATAGTACAGCGCAATGTGATGTCCGAAATTGCTGACAAAATTAGGTAATAACACGAAATATATGGAAGGCAATATAAGGTATATGTATAGCTTGGAAATTGTGACCGTTGCTCGCTCGCTCCGCTCGCTCGTAAAAATCTAGTCCAACCTCACAACCGATCCCACACGTTCGCAAATTTGAAATATGTCGCCACCATATCGAATAATGAACGGAATATGGATTGGTTTTAGGTTAGGCTATAGCTTTCGTGCGAGCGCAGCGAACGAGAGACGCGAAAAGGTGTGTCACAAACCATCGGTTTGGCACATACGGACATTGATATATTCGCACCAGCCCGAGGAGCCGGAAGTCTTTATCCTATTGCCTTCTGACAAATGTTTACGGTTTACCAATAGTTTCACATAATTAGTACCGTTTCCTCATAGTACAGTGCAACGTGATGTCCGAAATTGCTGACAAAATTAGGTACAAGCACGAAATATATGCAAGACAATATATGGTATAGGTATAGCTTGGAAATTGTGACCGTTGCTCGCTCGCTCCGGCCGCTCGTAAAAATCTAGTCCAACCTTACAACCGATCCCACACGTTCGCAAATTTGAAATATGTCGCCACCATATCGAATAATGAACGGAAGATGGATTGGTTTTAGGTTAGGCTATAGCTTTCGTGCGAGCGCAGCGAACGAGAGACGCGTAAAGGTGTATCACGAACCATCGGTTTGGCACATACGGACATAGATATATTCGCACCAGCCCGAGGAGCCGGAAGTCTTTATCCTATTGCCTTCTGACAAATGTTTACGGTTTACCAATAGTTTCACATAATTAGTACCGTTTCCTCATAGTACAGTGCAACGTGATGTCCGAAATGGCTGACAAAATTAGGTAATAACACGAAATATATGGAAGGCAATGTAAGGTATATGTATAGCTTGGAAATTGTGACCGTTGCTCGCTCGCTCCGGCCGCTCGTAAAAATCTAGTCCAACCTTACAACCGATCCCACACGTTCGCAAATTTGAAATATGTCGCCACCATATCGAATAATGAACGGAAGATGGATTGGTTTTAGGTTAGGCTATAGCTTTCGTGCGAGCGCAGCGAACGAGAGACGCGTAAAGGTGTATCACGAACCATCGGTTTGGCACATACGGACATAGATATATTCGCACCAGCCCGAGGAGCCGGAAGTCTTTATCCTATTGCCTTCTGACAAATGTTTACGGTTTACCAATAGTTTCACATAATTAGTACCGTTTCCTCATAGTACAGTGCAACGTGATGTCCGAAATGGCTGACAAAATTAGGTAATAACACGAAATATATGGAAGGCAATGTAAGGTATATGTATAGCTTGGAAATTGTGACCGTTGCTCGCTCGCTCCGCTCGCTCGTAAAAATCTAGTCCAACCTCACAACCGATCCCACACGTTCGCAAATTTGAAATATGTCGCCACCATATCGAATAATGAACGCAAGATGGATTGGTTTTAGGTTAAGCTATAGTTTTCGAGCGAGCGCCGCGAGCGAGAGACGCGTATAGGTGTGTCATAAACCAACGGTTTGGCACATACGGACATTGAAATATTCGCACCAGCCCGAGGAGCCGGAAGTATTTATCCTAATGCCTACCGACACATGTTTACAGTTTATGAATAGTTTCACATAAATAGTACTATTTCCTCATAGTACAGTGCAATGTGATGTCCGAAATGGCTGACAAAATTAGGTAATAACACGAAATATATGGAAGGCAATATAAGGTATATGTATAGCTTGGAAATTGTGACCGTTGCTCGCTCGATCCGCTCGCTCGTAAAAATCTAGTCCAACCTCACAACCGATCCCACACGTTCGCAAATTTGAAATATGTCGCCACCATATCGAATAATGAACGCAAGATGGATTGGTTTTAGGTTAGGCTATAGTTTTCGAGCGAGCGCCGCGAGCGAGAGACGCGTATAGGTGTGTCATAAACCAACGGTTTGGCACATACGGACATTGAAATATACGCACCAGCCCGAAGAGCCGGAAGTATTTATCCTAATGCCTACCGACACATGTTTACAGTTTATGAATAGTTTCACATAAATAGTACTATTTCCTCATAGTACAGTGCAATGTGATGTCCGAAATGGCTGACAAAATTAGGTAATAACACGAAATATATGGAAGGCAATATAAGGTATATGTATAGCTTGGAAATTGTGACCGTTGCTCGCTCGATCCGCTCGCTCGGAAAAATCTAGTCCAACCTCACAACCGATCCCACACGTTCGCAAATTTGAAATATGTCGCCACCATATCGAATAATGAACGGAAGATGGATTGGTTTTAGGTTAGGCTATAGCTTTCGTGCGAGCGCAGCGAACGAGAGACGCGTAAAGGTGTGTCACAAACCATCGGTTTGGCACATACGGACATTGATATATTCGCACCAGCCCGAGGAGCCGGAAGTCTTTATCCTATTGCCTTCTGACAAATGTTTACGGTTTACCAATAGTTTCACATAATTAGTACCGTTTCCTCATAGTACAGTGCAACGTGATGTCCGAAATGGCTGACAAAATTAGGTACAAGCACGAAATATATGCAAGACAATATATGGTATATGTATAGCTTGGAAATTGTGAACGTTGCTCGCTCGCTCCGCTCGCTCGTAAAACTCTAGTCCAACCCCACAACCGATCCGACACGTTGGCAAATTTGATACATGTCGCCATCATATCGAATAATGAACGCAAGATGGATTGGTTTTAGGTTAGGCTATAGTTTTCGAGCGAGCGCCGCGAGCGAGAGACGCGTATCGGTGTGTCATAAACCAACGGTTTGGCACATACGGACATTGAAATATTCGCACCAGCCCGTGGAGCCGGAAGTATTTATCCTATTGCCTACTAACACATGTTTACAGTTTATGAATAGTTTCACATAAATAGTACTATTTCCTCATAGTACAGTGCAATGTGATGTCCGAAATGGCTGACAAAATTAGGTAATAACACGAAATATATGGAAGGCAATGTAAGGTATATGTATAGCTTGGAAATTGTGACCGTTGCTCGCTCGCTCCGCTCGCTCGGAAAAATCTAGTCCAACCTCACAACCGATCCCACACGTTCGCAAATTTGAAATATGTCGCCACCATATCGAATAATGAACGGAAGATGGATTGGTTTTAGGTTAGGCTATAGCTTTCGTGCGAGCGCAGCGAACGAGAGACGCGTAAAGGTGTGTCACAAACCATCGGTTTGGCACATACGGACATTGATATATTCGCACCAGCCCGAGGAGCCGGAAGTCTTTATCCTATTGCCTTCTTACAAATGTTTACGGGTTACCAATAGTTTCACATAATTAGTACCGTTTCCTCATAGTACAGTGCAACGTGAAGTCCGAAATGGCTGACAAAATTAGGTACAAGCACGAAATATATGCAATACAATATATGGTATATGTATAGCTTGGAAATTGTGACCGTTGCTCGCTCGCTCCGCTCGCTCGTAAAAATCTAGTCCAACCCCACAACCGATCCGACACGTTGGCAAATTTGATACATGTCGCCATCATATCGAATAATGAACGCAAGATGGATTGGTTTTAGGTTAGGCTATAGTTTTCGAGCGAGCGCCGCGAGCGAGAGACGCGTATAGGTGTGTCATAAACCAACGGTTTGGCACATACGGACATTGAAATATTCGCACCAGCCCGTGGAGCCGGAAGTATTTATCCTATTGCCTACCGACACATGTTTACAGTTTATGAATAGTTTCACATAAATAGTACTATTTCCTCATAGTACAGTGCAATGTGATGTCCGAAATGGCTGACAAAATTAGGTAATAACACGAAATATACGGAAGGCAATATAAGGTATATGTATAGCTTGGAAATTGTGACCGTTGCTCGCTCGCTCCGCTCGCTCGTAAAAATCTAGTCCAACCTCACAACCGATCCCACACGTTCGCAAATTTGAAATATGTCGCCACCATATCGAATAATGAACGCAAGATGGATTGGTTTTAGGTTAGGCTATAGCTTTCGTGCGAGCGCAGCGAACGATAGACGCGTAAAGGTGTGTCACAAACCATCGGTTTGGCAGATACGGACATTGATATATTCGCACCAGCCCGAGGAATCGGAAGTCTTTATCCTATTGCCTTCTGACAAATGTTTACGGTTTACCAATAGTTTCACATAATTAGTTCCGTTTCCTCATAGTTCAGTGCAACGTGATGTCCGAAATGGCTGACAAAATTAGGTAATAACACGAAATATATGGAAGGCAATATAAGGTATATGTATAGCTTGGAAATTGTGACCGTTGCTCGCTCGCTCCGCACGCTCGTAAAAATCTAGTCCAACCCCACAACCGATCCGACACGTTCGCAAATTTGAAATATGTCGCCATCATATCGAATAATGAACGCAAGATGGATTGGTTTTAGGTTAGGCTATAGTTTTCGAGCAAGCGCAGCGAGCGAGAGACGCGTATAGGTGTGTCATAAACCAACGGTTTGGCACATACGGACATTGAAATATTGGCACCAGCCAGAGGAGCCGGAAGTATTTATCCTATTGCCTACCGACACATGTTTACAGTTTATGAATAGTTTCACATAAATAGTACTATTTCCTCATAGTACAGTGCAATGTGATGTCCGAAATGGCTGACAAAATTAGGTAATAACACGAAATATATGGAAGGCAATATAAGGTATATGTATAGCTTGGAAATTGTGACCGTTGCTCGCTCGCTCCGCTCGCTCGTAAAAATCTAGTCCAACCTCACAACCGATCCCACACGTTCGCAAATTTGAAATATGTCGCCACCATATCGAATAATGAACGGAAGATGGATTGGTTTAAGGTTAGGCTATAGCTTTCGTGCGAGTGCAGCGAACGAGAGACGCGTAAAGGTGTGTCACAAACCATCGGTTTGGCACATACGGACATTGATATATTCGCACCAGCCCAAGGAACCGGAAGTCTTTATCCTATTGCCTTCTGACAAATGTTTACGGTTTACCAATAGTTTTACATAATTAGTACCGTTTCCTCATAGTACAGTGCAACGTGATGTCCGAAATGGCTGACAAAATTAGGTAATAACACGATATATATGGAAGGCAATATAAGGTATATGTATAGCTTGGAAATTGTGACCGTTGCTCGCTCGCTCCGCTCGCTCGTAAAAATCTAGTCCAACCCCACAACCGATCCGACACGTTCGCAAATTTGATACATGTCGCCATCATATCGAATAATGAACGCAAGATGGATTGGTTTTAGGTTAGGCTATAGTTTTCGAGCAAGCGCAGCGAGCGAGAGACGCGTATAGGTGTGTCATAAACCAACGGTTTGGCACATACGGACATTGAAATATTGGCACCAGCCCGAGGAGCCGGAAGTATTTATCCTATTGCCTACCGACACATGTTTACAGTTTATGAATAGTTTCACATAAATAGTACTATTTCCTCATAGTACAGTGCAATGTGATGTCCGAAATGGCTGACAAAATTAGGTAATAACACGAAATATATGGAAGGCAATATAAGGTATATGTATAGCTTGGAAATTGTGACCGTTGCTCGCTCTCTCCGCTCGCTCGTAAAAATCTAGTCCAACCTCACAACCGATCCCACACGTTCGCAAATTTGAAATATGTCGCCACCATATCGAATAATGAACGGAAGATGGATTGGTTTTAGGTTAGGCTATAGCTTTCGTGCGAGTGCAGCGAACGAGAGACGCGTAAAGGTGTGTCACAAACCATCGGTTTGGCACATACGGACATTGATATATTCGCACCAGCCCGAGGAACCGGAAGTCTTTATCCTATTTCCTTCTGACAAATGTTTACGGTTTACCAATAGTTTCACATAATTAGTACCGTTTCCTCATAGTACAGTGCAACGTGATGTCCGAAATGGCTGACAAAATTAGGTACAAGCACGAAATATATGCAAGACAATATATGGTATATGTATAGCTTGGAAATTGTGACCGTTGCTCGCTCGCTCCGCTCGCTCATAAAAATCTAGTCCAACCCCACAACCGATACGACACGTTCGCAAATTTGAAACATGTCGCCATCATATCGAATAATGAACGCAAGATGGATTGGTTTTAGGTTAGGCTATAGTTTTCGAGCGAGCGCCGCGAGCGAGAGACGCGTATAGGTGTGTCATAAACCAACGGTTTGGCACATACGGACATTGAAATATTGGCACCAGCCCGAGGAGCCGGAAGTATTTATCCTATTGCCTACCGACACATGTTTACAGTTTATGAATAGTTTCACATAAATAGTACTATTTCCTCATAGTACAGTGCAATGTGATGTCCGAAATGGCTGACAAAATTAGGTAATAACACGAAATATATGGAAGGCAATATAAGGTATATGTATAGCTTGGAAATTGTGACCGTTGCTCGCTCTCTCCGCTCGCTCGTAAAAATCTAGTCCAACCTCACAACCGATCCCACACGTTCGCAAATTTGAAATATGTCGCCACCATATCGAATAATGAACGGAAGATGGATTGGTTTTAGGTTAGGCTATAGCTTTCGTGCGAGTGCAGCGAACGAGAGACGCGTAAAGGTGTGTCACAAACCATCGGTTTGGCACATACGGACATTGATATATTCGCACCAGCCCGAGGAACCGGAAGTCTTTATCCTATTGCCTTCTGACAAATGTTTACGCTTTACCAATAGTTTCACATAATTAGTACCGTTTCCTCATAGTACAGTGCAACGTGATGTCCGAAATGGCTGACAAAATTAGGTACAAGCACGAAATATATGCAAGACAATATATGGTATATGTATAGCTTGGAAATTGTGACCGTTGCTCGCTCGCTCCGCTCGCTCATAAAAATCTAGTCCAACCCCACAACCGATCCGACACGTTCGCAAATTTGAAACATGTCGCCATCATATCGAATAATGAACGCAAGATGGATTGGTTTTAGGTTAGGCTATAGTTTTCGAGCGAGCGCCGCGAGCGAGAGACGCGTATAGGTGTGTCATAAACCAACGGTTTGGCACATACGGACATTGAAAAATTGGCACCAGCCCGAGGAGCCGGAAGTATTTATCCTATTGCCTACCGACACATGTTTACAGTTTATGAATAGTTTCACATAAATAGTACTATTTCCTCATAGTACAGTGCAATGTGATGTCCGAAATGGCTGACAAAATTAGGTAATAACACGAAATATATGGAAGGCAATATAAGGTATATGTATAGCTTGGAAATTGTGACCGTTGCTCGCTCTCTCCGCTCGCTCGTAAAAATCTAGTCCAACCTCACAACCGATCCCACACGTTCGCAAATTTGAAATATGTCGCCACCATATCGAATAATGAACGGAAGATGGATTGGTTTTAGGTTAGGCTATAGCTTTCGTGCGAGTGCAGCGAACGAGAGACGCGTAAAGGTGTGTCACAAACCATCGGTTTGGCACATACGGACATTGATATATTCGCACCAGCCCGAGGAACCGGAAGTCTTTATCCTATTGCCTTCTGACAAATGTTTACGCTTTACCAATAGTTTCACATAATTAGTACCGTTTCCTCATAGTACAGTGCAACGTGATGTCCGAAATGGCTGACAAAATTAGGTACAAGCACGAAATATATGCAAGACAATATATGGTATATGTATAGCTTGGAAATTGTGACCGTTGCTCGCTCGCTCCGCTCGCTCATAAAAATCTAGTCCAACCCCACAACCGATCCGACACGTTCGCAAATTTGAAACATGTCGCCATCATATCGAATAATGAACGCAAGATGGATTGGTTTTAGGTTAGGCTATAGTTTTCGAGCGAGCGCCGCGAGCGAGAGACGCGTATAGGTGTGTCATAAACCAACGGTTTGGCACATACGGACATTGAAATATTCGCACCAGCCCGAGGAGCCGGAAGTATTTATCCTATTGCCTACCGACACATGTTTACAGTTTATGAATAGTTTCACATAAATAGTACTATTTCCTCATAGTACAGTGCAATGTGATGTCCGAAATGGCTGACAAAATTAGGTAATAACACGAAATATATGGAAGGCAATATAAGGTATATGTATAGCTTGGAAATTGTGACCGTTGCTCGCTCGCTCCGCTCGCTCGTAAAAATCTAGTCCAACCTCACAACCGATCCCACACGTTCGCAAATTTGAAATATGTCGCCACCATATCGAATAATGAACGGAAGATGGATTGGTTTTAGGTTAGGCTATAGCTTTCGTGCGAGCGCAGCGAACGAGAGACGCGTAAAGGTGTGTCACAAACCATCGGTTTGGCACATACGGACATTGATATATTCGCACCAGCCCGAGGAGCCGGAAGTCTTTATCCTATTGCCTTCTGACAAATGTTTACGGTTTACCAATAGTTTCACATAATTAGTACCGTTTCCTCATAGTACAGTGCAACGTGATGTCCGAAATGGCTGACAAAATTAGGTACAAGCACGAAATATATGCAAGACAATATATGGTATATGTATAGCTTGGAAATTGTGACCGTTGCTCGCTCGCTCCGCTCGCTCGTAAAAATCTAGTCCAACCCCACAACCGATCCGACACGTTCGCAAATTTGAAATATGTCGCCATCATATCGAATAATGAACGCAAGATGGATTGGTTTTAGGTTAGGCTATAGTTTTCGAGCTAGCGCAGCGAGCGAGAGACGCGTATAGGTGTGTCATAAACCAACGGTTTGGCACATACGGACATTGAAATATTGGCACCAGCCCGAGGAGCCGGAAGTATTTATCCTATTGCCTACCGACACATGTTTACAGTTTATGAATAGTTTCACATAAATAGTACCGTTTCCTCATAGTAAAGTGCAACGTGATGTCCGAAATGGCTGACAAAATTAGGTAATAACACGAAATATATGGAAGGCAATATAAGGTATATGTATAGCTTGGAAATTGTGACCGTTGCTCGCTCGCTCCGCTCGCTCGTAAAAATCTAGTCCAACCCCACAACCGATCCGACACGTTCGCAAATTTGAATTATGTCGCCATCATATCGAATAATGAACGCAAGATGGATTGGTTTTAGGTTAGGCTATAGTTTTCGAGCGAGCGCCGCGAGCGAGAGACGCGTAAAGGTGTGTCATAAACCAACGGTTTGGCACATACGGACATTGAAATATTCGCACCAGCCCGTGGAGCCGGAAGTATTTATCCTATTGCCTACCGACACATGTTTACAGTTTATGAATAGTTTCACATAAATAGTACTATTTCCTCATAGTACAGTGCAATGTGATGTCCGAAATGGCTGACAAAATTAGGTAATAACACGAAATATATGGAAGGCAATATAAGGTATATGTATAGCTTGGAAATTGTGACCGTTGCTCGCTCGCTCCGCTCGCTCGTAAAAATCTAGTCCAACCTCACAACCGATCCCACACGTTCGCAAATTTGAAATATGTCGCCCACCATATCGAATAATGAACGGAAGATGGATTGGTTTAAGGTTAGGCTATAGCTTTCGTGCGAGTGCAGCGAACGAGAGACGCGTAAAGGTGTGTCACAAACCATCGGTTTGGCACATACGGACATTGATATATTCGCACCAGCCCGAGGAACCGGAAGTCTTTATCCTATTGCCTTCTGACAAATGTTTACGGTTTACCAATAGTTTCACATAATTAGTACCGTTTCCTCATAGTACAGTGCAACGTGATGTCCGAAATGGCTGACAAAATTAGGTAATAACACGATATATATGGAAGGCAATATAAGGTATATGTATAGCTTGGAAATTGTGACCGTTGCTCGCTCGCTCCGCTCGCTCGTAAAAATCTAGTCCAACCCCACAACCGATCCGACACGTTCGCAAATTTGATACATGTCGCCATCATATCGAATAATGAACGCAAGATGGATTGGTTTTAGGTTAGGCTATAGTTTTCGAGCGAGCGCCGCGAGCGAGAGACGCGTATAGGTGTGTCATAAACCAACGGTTTGGCACATACGGACATTGAAATATTCGCACCAGCCCGAGGAGCCGGAAGTATTTATCCTATTGCCTACCGACACATGTTTACAGTTTATGAATAGTTTCACATAAATAGTACTATTTCCTCATAGTACAGTGCAATGTGATGTCCGAAATGGCTGACAAAATTAGGTAATAACACGAAATATATGGAAGGCAATATAAGGTATATGTATAGCTTGGAAGTTGTGACCGTTGCTCGCTCGCTCCGCTCGCTCGTAAAAATCTAGTCCAACCTCACAACCGATCCCACACGTTCGCAAATCTGAAATATGTCGCCACCATATCGAATAATGAACGGAAGATGGATTGGTTTTAGGTTAGGCTATAGCTTTCGTGCGAGCGCAGCGAACGAGAGACGCGTAAAGGTGTGTCACAAACCATCGGTTTGGCACATACGGACATTGAAATATTCGCACCAGCCCGAGGAGCCGCAAGTATTTATCCTATTGCCTACCGACACATGTTTACAGTTTATGAATAGTTTCACATAAATAGTACTATTTCCTCATAGTACAGTGCAATGAGATGTCCGAAATGGCTGACAAAATTAGGTACAAGCACGAAATATATGCAAGACAATATATGGTATATGTATAGCTTGGAAATTGTGACCGTTGCTCAGTCGCTCCGCTCGCTCGTAAAAATCTAGTCCAACCTCACAACCGATCCCACACGTTCGCAAATTTGAAATATGTCGCCACCATATCGAATAATGAACGGAAGATGGATTGGTTTTAGGTTAGGCTATAGCTTTCGTGCGAGCGCAGCGAACGACAGACGCGTAAAGGTGTGTCACAAACCATCGGTTTGGCACATACGGACATTGATATATTCGCACCAGCCCGAGGAACCGGAAGTCTTTATCCTATTGCCTTCTGACAAATGTTTACGGTTTACCAATAGTTTCACATAATTAGTTCCGTTTCCTCATAGTTCAGTGCAACGTGATGTCCGAAATGGCTGACAAAATTAGGTAATAACACGAAATATATGGAAGGCAATATAAGGTATATGTATAGCTTGGAAATTGTGACCGTTGCTCGCTCGCTCCACTCGCTCGTAAAAATCTAGTCCAACCCCACAACCGATCCGACACGTTCGCAAATTTGAAATATGTCGCCATCATATCGAATAATGAACGCAAGATGGATTGGTTTTAGGTTAGGCTATAGTTTTCGAGCAAGCGCAGCGAGCGAGAGACGCGTATAGGTGTGTCATAAACCAACGGTTTGGCACATACGGACATTGAAATATTGGCACCAGCCCGAGGAGCCGGAAGTGTTTATCCTATTGCCTACCGACACATGTTTACAGTTTATGAATAGTTTCACATAAATAGTACTATTTCCTCATAGTACAGTGCAATGTGATGTCCGAAATGGCTGACAAAATTAGGTAATAACACGAAATATATGGAAGGCAATATAAGGTATATGTATAGCTTGGAAATTGTGACCGTTGCTCGCTCGCTCCGCTCGCTCGTAAAAATCTAGTCCAACCCCACAACCGATCCGACACGTTCGCAAATTTGAATTATGTCGCCATCATATCGAATAATGAACGCAAGATGGATTGGTTTTAGGTTAGGCTATAGTTTTCGAGCGAGCGCCGCGAGCGAGAGACGCGTAAAGGTGTGTCATAAACCAACGGTTTGGCACATACGGACATTGAAATATTCGCACCAGCCCGTGGAGCCGGAAGTATTTATCCTATTGCCTACCGACACATGTTTACAGTTTATGAATAGTTTCACATAAATAGTACTATTTCCTCATAGTACAGTGCAATGTGATGTCCGAAATGGCTGACAAAATTAGGTAATAACACGAAATATACGGAAGGCAATATAAGGTATATGTATAGCTTGGAAATTGTGACCGTTGCTCGCTCGCTCCGCTCGCTCGTAAAAATCTAGTCCAACCTCACAACCGATCCCACACGTTCGCAAATTTGAAATATGTCGCCACCATATCGAATAATGAACGCAAGATGGATTGGTTTTAGGTTAGGCTATAGCTTTCGTGCGAGCGCAGCGAACGATAGACGCGTAAAGGTGTGTCACAAACCATCGGTTTGGCAGATACGGACATTGATATATTCGCACCAGCCCGAGGAATCGGAAGTCTTTATCCTATTGCCTTCTGACAAATGTTTACGGTTTACCAATAGTTTCACATAATTAGTTCCGTTTCCTCATAGTTCAGTGCAACGTGATGTCCGAAATGGCTGACAAAATTAGGTAATAACACGAAATATATGGAAGGCAATATAAGGTATATGTATAGCTTGGAAATTGTGACCGTTGCTCGCTCGCTCCGCACGCTCGTAAAAATCTAGTCCAACCCCACAACCGATCCGACACGTTCGCAAATTTGATACATGTCGCCATCATATCGAATAATGAACGCAAGATGGATTGGTTTTAGGTTAGGCTATAGTTTTCGAGCGAGCGCCGCGAGCGAGAGACGCGTATAGGTGTGTCATAAACCAACGGTTTGGCACATACGGACATTGAAATATTCGCACCAGCCCGAGGAGCCGGAAGTATTTATCCTATTGCCTACCGACACATGTTTACAGTTTATGAATAGTTTCACATAAATAGTACTATTTCCTCATAGTACAGTGCAATGTGATGTCCGAAATGGCTGACAAAATTAGGTAATAACACGAAATATATGGAAGGCAATATAAGGTATATGTATAGCTTGGAAGTTGTGACCGTTGCTCGCTCGCTCCGCTCGCTCGTAAAAATCTAGTCCAACCTCACAACCGATCCCACACGTTCGCAAATTTGAAATATGTCGCCACCATATCGAATAATGAACGGAAGATGGATTGGTTTTAGGTTAGGCTATAGCTTTCGTGCGAGCGCAGCGAACGAGAGACGCGTAAAGGTGTGTCACAAACCATCGGTTTGGCACATACGGACATTGAAATATTCGCACCAGCCCGAGGAGCCGCAAGTATTTATCCTATTGCCTACCGACACATGTTTACAGTTTATGAATAGTTTCACATAAATAGTACTATTTCCTCATAGTACAGTGCAATGAGATGTCCGAAATGGCTGACAAAATTAGGTACAAGCACGAAATATATGCAAGACAATATATGGTATATGTATAGCTTGGAAATTGTGACCGTTGCTCAGTCGCTCCGCTCGCTCGTAAAAATCTAGTCCAACCTCACAACCGATCCCACACGTTCGCAAATTTGAAATATGTCGCCACCATATCGAATAATGAACGGAAGATGGATTGGTTTTAGGTTAGGCTATAGCTTTCGTGCGAGCGCAGCGAACGACAGACGCGTAAAGGTGTGTCACAAACCATCGGTTTGGCACATACGGACATTGATATATTCGCACCAGCCCGAGGAACCGGAAGTCTTTATCCTATTGCCTTCTGACAAATGTTTACGGTTTACCAATAGTTTCACATAATTAGTTCCGTTTCCTCATAGTTCAGTGCAACGTGATGTCCGAAATGGCTGACAAAATTAGGTAATAACACGAAATATATGGAAGGCAATATAAGGTATATGTATAGCTTGGAAATTGTGACCGTTGCTCGCTCGCTCCGCACGCTCGTAAAAATCTAGTCCAACCCCACAACCGATCCGACACGTTCGCAAATTTGAAATATGTCGCCATCATATCGAATAATGAACGCAAGATGGATTGGTTTTAGGTTAGGCTATAGTTTTCGAGCAAGCGCAGCGAGCGAGAGACGCGTATAGGTGTGTCATAAACCAACGGTTTGGCACATACGGACATTGAAATATTGGCACCAGCCCGAGGAGCCGGAAGTATTTATCCTATTGCCTACCGACACATGTTTACAGTTTATGAATAGTTTCACATAAATAGTACTATTTCCTCATAGTACAGTGCAACGTGATGTCCGAAATGGCTGACAAAATTAGGTAATAACACGAAATATATGGAAGGCAATATAAGGTATATGTATAGCTTGGAAATTGTGACCGTTGCTCGCTCGCTCCGCTCGCTCGTAAAAATCTAGTCCAACCTCACAACCGATCCCACACGTTCGCAAATTTGAAATATGTCGCCACCATATCGAATAATGAACGGAAGATGGATTGGTTTTAGGTTAGGCTATAGCTTTCGTGCGAGCGCAGCGAACGACAGACGCGTAAAGGTGTGTCACAAACCATCGGTTTGGCACATACGGACCTTGATATATTCGCACCAGCCCGAGGAGCCGGAAGTCTTTATCCTATTGCCTTCTGACAAATGTTTACGGTTTACCAATAGTTTCACATAATTAGTACCGTTTTCTCATAGTACAGTGCAACGTGATGTCCGAAATGGCTGACAAAATTAGGTACAAGCACGAAATATATGCAAGACAATACATGGTATATGTATAGCTTGGAAATTGTGACCGTTGCTCGCTCGCTCCGCTCGCTCGAAAAAATCTAGTCCAACCTCACAACCGATCCCACACGTTCGCAAATTTGAAATATGTCGCCACCATATCGAATAATGAACGGAAGATGGATTGGTTTTAGGTTAGGCTATAGCTTTCGTGCGAGCGCAGCGAACGACAGACGCGTAAAGGTGTGTCACAAACCATCGGTTTGGCACATACGGACATTGATATATTCGCACCAGCCCGAGGAACCGGAAGTCTTTATCCTATTGCCTTCTGACAAATGTTTACGGTTTACCAATAGTTTCACATAATTAGTTCCGTTTCCTCATAGTTCAGTGCAACGTGATGTCCGAAATGGCTGACAAAATTAGGTAATAACACGAAATATATGGAAGGCAATATAAGGTATATGTATAGCTTGGAAATTGTGACCGTTGCTCGCTCGCTCCGCACGCTCGTAAAAATCTAGTCCAACCCCACAACCGATCCGACACGTTCGCAAATTTGAAATATGTCGCCATCATATCGAATAATGAACGCAAGATGGATTGGTTTTAGGTTAGGCTATAGTTTTCGAGCGAGCGCCGCGATCGAGAGAAGCGTATAGGTGTGTCATAAACCAACGGTTTGGCACATACGGACATTGAAATATTCGCACCAGCCCGAGGAGCCGGAAGTATTTATCCTATTGCCTACCGACACATGCTTACAGTTTATGAATAGTTTCACATAAATAGTACTGTTTCCTCATAGTACAGTGCAATGTGATGTCCGAAATGGCTGACAAAATTAGGTAATAACACGAAATATATGGAAGGCAATATAAGGTATATGTATAGCTTGGAAATTGTGACCGTTGCTCGCTCGCTCCGCTCGCTCGTAAAAATCTAGTCCAACCTCACAACCGATCCCACACGTTCGCAAATTTGAAATATGTCGCCACCATATCGAATAATGAACGGAAGATGGATTGGTTTTAGGTTAGGCTATAGCTTTCGTGCGAGCGCAGCGAACGAGAGACGCGTAAAGGTGTGTCACAAACCATCGGTTTGGCACATACGGACATTGAAATATTCGCACCAGCCCGAGGAGCCGGAAGTATTTATCCTATTGCCTACCGACACATGTTTACAGTTTATGAATAGTTTCACATAAATAGTACTATTTCCTCATAGTACAGTGCAATGTGATGTCCGAAATGGCTGACAAAATTAGGTAATAACACGAAATATATGGAAGGCAATATAAGGTATATGTATAGCTTGGAAATTGTGACCGTTGCTCGCTCGCTCCGCTCGCTCGTAAAAATCTAGTCCAACCTCACAACCGATCCCACACGTTCGCAAATTTGAAATATGTCGCCACCATATCGAATAATGAACGGAAGATGGATTGGTTTTAGGTTAGGCTATAGTTTTCGAGCGAGCGCCGCGGGCGAGAGACGCGTATAGGTGTGTCATAAACCAACGGTTTGGCACATACGGACATTGAAATATTCGCACCAGCCCGAGGAGCCGGAAGTATTTATCCTATTGCCTGCCGACACATGTTTACAGTTTATGAATAGTTTCACATAAATAGTACTATTTCCTCATAGTACAGTGCAATGTGATGTCCGAAATGGCTGACAAAATTAGGTAATAACACGAAAAAATGGAAGGCAATATAAGGTATATGTATAGCTTGGAAATTGTGACCGTTGCTCGCTCGCTCCGCTCGCTCGTAAAAATCTAGTCCAACCTCACAACCGAACCCACACGTTCGCAAATTTGAAATATGTCGCCACCATATCGAATAATGAACGGAAGATGGATTGGTTTTAGGTTAGGCTATAGCTTTCGTGCGAGCGCAGCGAACGAGAGACGCGTAAAGGTGTGTCACAAACCATCGGTTTGGCACATACGGACATTGATATATACGCACCAGCCCGAGGAGCCGGAAGTCTTTATCCTATTGCCTTCTGACAAATGTTTACGGTTTACCAATAGTTTCACATAATTAGTACCGTTTCCTCATAGTACAGTGCAACGTGATGTCCGAAATGGCTGACAAAATTAGGTACAAGCACGAAATATATGCAAGACAATATATGGTATATGTATAGCTTGGAAATTGTGACCGTTGCTCGCTCGCTCCGCGCGCTCGAAAAAATCTAGTCCAACCTCACAACCGATCCCACACGTTCGCAAATTTGAAATATGTCGCCATCATATCGAATAATGAACGCAAGATGGATTGGTTTTAGGTTAGGCTATAGTTTTCGAGCGAGCGCCGCGAGGGAGAGACGCGTAAAGGTGTGTCATAAACCAACGGTTTGGCACATACGGACATTGAAATATTCGCACCAGCCAGAGGAGCCGGAAGTATTTATCCTATTGCCTACCGACACATGTTTACAGTTTATGAATAGTTTCACATAAATAGTACTATTTCCTCATAGTACAGTGCAATGTGATGTCCGAAATGGCTGACAAAATTAGGTAATAACACGAAATATATGGAAGGCAATATAAGGTATATGTATAGCTTGGAAATTGTGACCGTTGCTCGCTCGCTCCGCTCGCTCGTAAAAATCTAGTCCAACCTCACAACCGATCCCACACGTTCACAAATTTGAAATATGTCGCCACCATATCGAATAATGAACGGAAGATGGATTGGTTTTAGGTTAGGCTATAGCTTTCGTGCGAGTGCAGCGAACGAGAGACGCGTAAAGGTGTGTCACAAACCATCGGTTTGGCACTTACGGACATTGATATATTCGCACCAGCCCGAGGAACCGGAAGTCTTTATCCTATTGCCTTCTGACAAATGTTTACGGTTTACCAATAGTTTCACATAATTAGTACCGTTTCCTCATAGTACAGTGCAACGTGATGTCCGAAATGGCTGACAAAATTAGGTAATAACACGAAATATACGGAAGGCAATATAAGGTATATGTATAGCTTGGAAATTGTGACCGTTGCTCGCTCGCTCCGCTCGCTCGTAAAAATCTAGTCCAACCTCACAACCGATCCCACACGTTCGCAAATTTGAAATATGTCGCCACCATATCGAATAATGAACGCAAGATGGATTGGTTTTAGGTTAGGCTATAGTATTCGAGCGAGCGCCGCGAGCGAGAGACGCGTATAGGTGTGTCATAAACCAACGGTTTGGCACATACGGACATTGAAATATTCGCACCAGCCCGAGGAGCCGGAAGTATTTATCCTAATGCCTACCGACACATGTTTACAGTTTATGAATAGTTTCACATAAATAGTACTATTTCCTCATAGTACAGTGCAATGTGATGTCCGAAATGGCTGACAAAATTAGGTAATAACACGAAATATATGGAAGGCAATATAAGGTATATGTATAGCTTGGAAATTGTGACCGTTGCTCGCTCGCTCCGCTCGCTCGGAAAAATCTAGTCCAACCTCACAACCGATCCCACACGTTCGCAAATTTGAAATATGTCGCCACCATATCGAATAATGAACGGAAGATGGATTGGTTTTAGGTTAGGCTATAGCTTTCGTGCGAGCGCAGCGAACGAGAGACGCGTAAAGGTGTGTCACAAACCATCGGTTTGGCACATACGGACATTGATATATTCGCACCAGCCCGAGGAGCCGGAAGTCTTTATCCTATTGCCTTCTGACAAATGTTTACGGTTTACCAATAGTTTCACATAATTAGTACCGTTTCCTCATAGTACAGTGCAACGTGATGTCCGAAATGGCTGACAAAATTAGGTACAAGCACGAAATATATGCAAGACAATATATGGTATATGTATAGCTTGGAAATTGTGACCGTTGCTCAGTCGCTCCGCTCGCTCGTAAAAATCTAGTCCAACCTCACAACAGATCCCACACGTTCGCAAATTTGAAATATGTCGCCACCATATCGAATAATGAACGGAAGATGGATTGGTTTTAGGTTAGGCTATAGCTTTCGTGCGAGCGCAGCGAACGATAGACGCGTAAAGGTGTGTCACAAACCAACGGTTTGGCACATACTGACATTGAAATATTCGCACCAGCCCGAGGAGCCGGAAGTATTTATCCTATTGCCTACCGACACATGTTTACAGTTTATGAATAGTTTCACATAAATAGTACTATTTCCTCATAGTACAGTGCAATGTGATGTCCGAAATGGCTGACAAAATTAGGTAATAACACGAAAAAATGGAAGGCAATATAAGGTATATGTATAGCTTGGAAATTGTGACCGTTGCTCGCTCGCTCCGCTCGCTCGTAAAAATCTAGTCCAACCTCACAACCGATCCGACACGTTCGCAAATTTGATACATGTCGCCATCATATCGAATAATGAACGCAAGATGGATCGGTTTTATGTTAGGCTATAGTTTTCGAGCGAGCGCCGCGAGCGAGAGACGCGTATAGGTGTGTCATAAACCAACGGTTTGGCACATACGGACATTGAAATATTCGCACCAGCCCGAGGAGCCGGAAGTATTTATCCTATTGCCTACCGACACATGTTTACAGTTTATGAATAGTTTCACATAAATAGTACTATTTCCTCATAGTACAGTGCAATGTGATGTCCGAAATGGCTGACAAAATTAGGTAATAACACGAAATATATGGAAGGCAATATAAGGTATATGTATAGCTTGGAAGTTGTGACCGTTGCTCGCTCGCTCCGCTCGCTCGTAAAAATCTAGTCCAACCTCACAACCGATCCCACACGTTCGCAAATTTGAAATATGTCGCCACCATATCGAATAATGAACGGAAGATGGATTGGTTTTAGGTTAGGCTATAGCTTTCGTGCGAGCGCAGCGAACGAGAGACGCGTAAAGGTGTGTCACAAACCATCGGTTTGGCACATACGGACATTGAAATATTCGCACCAGCCCGAGGAGCCGGAAGTATTTATCCTATTGCCTACCGACACATGTTTACAGTTTATGAATAGTTTCACATAAATAGTACTATTTCCTCATAGTACAGTGCAATGTGATGTCCGAAATGGCTGACAAAATTAGGTACAAGCACGAAATATATGCAAGACAATATATGGTATATGTATAGCTTGGAAATTGTGACCGTTGCTCAGTCGCTCCGCTCGCTCGTAAAAATCTAGTCCAACCTCACAACCGATCCCACACTTTCGCAAATTTGAAATATGTCGCCACCATATCGAATAATGAACGGAAGATGGATTGGTTTTAGGTTAGGCTATAGCTTTCGTGCGAGCGCAGCGAACGACAGACGCGTAAAGGTGTGTCACAAACCATCGGTTTGGCACATACGGACATTGATATATTCGCACCAGCCCGAGGAACCGGAAGTCTTTATCCTATTGCCTTCTGACAAATGTTTACGGTTTACCAATAGTTTCACATAATTAGTTCCGTTTCCTCATAGTTCAGTGCAACGTGATGTCCGAAATGGCTGACAAAATTAGGTAATAACACGAAATATATGGAAGGCAATATAAGGTATATGTATAGCTTGGAAATTGTGACCGTTGCTCGCTCGCTGCGCACGCTCGTAAAAATCTAGTCCAACCCCACAACCGATCCGACACGTTCGCAAATTTGAAATATGTCGCCATCATATCGAATAATGAACGCAAGATGGATTGGTTTTAGGTTAGGCTATAGTTTTCGAGCAAGCGCAGCGAGCGAGAGACGCGTATAGGTGTGTCATAAACCAACGGTTTGGCACATACGGACATTGAAATATTCGCACCAGCCCGAGGAGCCGGAAGTATTTATCCTATTGCCTACCGACACATGTTTACAGTTTATGAATAGTTTCACATAAATAGTACTATTTCCTCATAGTACAGTGCAATGTGATGTCCGAAATGGCTGACAAAATTAGGTAAGAACACGAAATATATGGAAGGCAATATAAGGTATATGTATAGCTTGGAAATTGTGACCGTTGCTCGCTCGTTCCGCTCGCTCGTAAAAATCTAGTCCAACCTCACAACCGATCCCACACGTTCGCAAATTTGAAATATGTCGCCACCATATCGAATAATGAACGGAAGATGGATTGGTTTTAGGTTAGGCTATAGCTTTCGTGCGAGTGCAGCGAACGAGAGACGCGTAAAGGTGTGTCACAAACCATCGGTTTGGCACATACGGACATTGATATATTCGCACCAGCCCGAGGAACCGGAAGTCTTTATCCTATTGCCTTCTGACAAATGTTTACGGTTTACCAATAGTTTCACATAATTAGTACCGTTTCCTCATAGTACAGTGCAATGTGATGTCCGAAATGGCTGACAAAATTAGGTAATAAGACGAAATATATGGAAGGCAATATAAGGTATATGTATAGCTTGGAAATTGTGACCGTTGCTCGCTCGCTCCGCTCGCTCGTAAAAATCTAGTCCAACCTCACAACCGATCCCACACGTTCGCAAATTTGAAATATGTCGCCACCATATCGAATAATGAACGGAAGATGGATTGGATTTAGGTTAGGCTATAGCTTTCGTGCGAGCGCAGCGAACGAGAGACGCGTAAAGATGTGTCACAAACCATCGGTTTGGCACATACGGACATTGATATATTCGCACCAGCCCGAGGAGCCGGAAGTCTTTATCCTAATGCCTTCTGACAAATGTTTACGGTTTACCAATAGTTTCACATAATTAGTACCGTTTCCTCATAGTACAGTGCAACGTGATGTCCGAAATGGCTGACAAAATTAGGTACAAGCACGAAATATATGCAAGACAATATATGGTATATGTATAGCTTGGAAATTGTGACCGTTGCTCGCTCGCTCCGCTCGCTCGTAAAAATCTAGTCCAACCCCACAACCGATCCGACACGTTCGCAAATTTGAAACATGTCGCCATCATATCGAATAATGAACGCAAGATGGATTGGTTTTAGGTTAGGCTATAGTTTTCGAGCGAGCGCCGCGGGCGAGAGACGCGTATAGGTGTGTCATAAACCAACGGTTTGGCACATACGGACATTGAAATATTCGCACCAGCCCGAGGAGCCGGAAGTATTTATCCTATTGCCTACCGACACATGTTTACAGTTTATGAATAGTTTCACATAAATAGTACTATTTCCTCATAGTACAGTGCAATGTGATGTCCGAAGTGGCTGACAAAATTAGGTAATAACACGAAATATATGGAAGGCAATATAAGGTATATGTATAGCTTGGAAATTGTGACCGTTGCTCGCTCGCTCCGCTCGCTCGTAAAAATCTAGTCCAACCTCACAACCGAACCCACACGTTCGCAAATTTGAAATATGTCGCCACCATATCGAATAATGAACGGAAGATGGATTGGTTTTAGGTTAGGCTATAGCTTCGTGCGAGCGCAGCGAACGAGAGACGCGTAAAGGTGTGTCACAAACCATCGGTTTGGCACATACGGACATTGATATATTCGCACCAGCCCGAGGAGCCGGAAGTCTTTATCCTATTGCCTTCTGACAAATGTTTACGGTTTACCAATAGTTTCACATAATTAGTACCGTTTCCTCATAGTACAGTGCAATGTGATGTCCGACATGGCTGACAAAATTAGGTAATAAGACGAAATATATGGAAGGCAATATAAGGTATATGTATAGCTTGGAAATTGTGACCGTTGCTCGCTCGCTCCGCTCGCTCGTAAAAATCTAGTCCAACCTCACAACCGATCCCACACGTTCGCAAATTTGAAATATGTCGCCACCATATCGAATAATGAACGGAAGATGGATTGGATTTAGGTTAGGCTATAGCTTTCGTGCGAGCGCAGCGAACGAGAGACGCGTAAAGGTGTGTCACAAACCATCGGTTTGGCACATACGGACATTGATATATTCGCACCAGCCCGAGGAGCCGGAAGTCTTTATCCTAATGCCTTCTGACAAATGTTTACGGTTTACCAATAGTTTCACATAATTAGTACAGTTTCCTCATAGTACAGTGCAACGTGATGTCCGAAATGGCTGACAAAATTAGGTACAAGCACGAAATATATGCAAGACAATATATGGTATATGTATAGCTTGGAAATTGTGACCGTTGCTCGCTCGCACCGCTCGCTCGTAAAAATCTAGTCCAACCCCACAACCGATCCGACACGTTCGCAAATTTGAAACATGTCGCCATCATATCGAATAATGAACGCAAGATGGATTGGTTTTATGTTAGGCTATAGTTTTCGAGCGAGCGCCGCGGGCGAGAGACGCGTATAGGTGTGTCATAAACCAACGGTTTGGCACATACGGACATTGAAATATTCGCACCAGCCCGAGGAGCCGGAAGTATTTATCCTATTGCCTACCGACACATGTTTACAGTTTATGAATAGTTTCACATAAATAGTACTATTTCCTCATAGTACAGTGCAATGTGATGTCCGAAATGGCTGACAAAATTAGGTAATAACACGAAATATATGGAAGGCAATATAAGGTATATGTATAGCTTGGAAATTGTGACCGTTGCTCGCTCGCTCCGCTCGCTCGTAAAAATCTAGTCCAACCTCACAACCGAACCCACACGTTCGCAAATTTGAAATATGTCGCCACCGTATCGAATAATGAACGGAAGATGGATTGGTTTTAGGTTAGGCTATAGCTTTCGTGCGAGTGCAGCGAACGAGAGACGCGTAAAGGTGTGTCACAAACCATCGGTTTGGCACATACGGACATTGATATATTCGCACCAGCCCGAGGAACCGGAAGTCTTTATCCTATTGCCTTCTGACAAATGTTTACGGTTTACCAATAGTTTCACATAATTAGTACCGTTTCCTCATAGTACAGTGCAACGTGATGTCCGAAATGGCTGACAAAATTAGGTACAAGCACGAAATATATGCAAGACAATATATGGTATATGTATAGCTTGGAAATTGTGACCGTTGCTCGCTCGCTCCGCTCGCTCATAAAAATCTAGTCCAACCCCACAACCGATCCGACACGTTCGCAAATTTGAAACATGTCGCCATCATATCGAATAATGAACGCAAGATGGATTGGTTTTAGGTTAGGCTATAGTTTTCGAGCGAGCGCCGCGAGCGAGAGACGCGTATAGGTGTGTCATAAACCAACGGTTTGGCACATACGGACATTGAAATATTCGCACCAGCCCGAGGAGCCGGAAGTATTTATCCTATTGCCTACCGACACATGTTTACAGTTTATGAATAGTTTCACATAAATAGTACTATTTCCTCATAGTACAGTGCAATGTGATGTCCGAAATGGCTGACAAAATTAGGTAATAACACGAAATATATGGAAGGCAATATAAGGTATATGTATAGCTTGGAAATTGTGACCGTTGCTCGCTCGCTCCGCTCGCTCGTAAAAATCTAGTCCAACCTCACAACCGATCCCACACGTTCACAAATTTGAAATATGTCGCCACCATATCGAATAATGAACGGAAGATGGATTGGTTTTAGGTTAGGCTATAGCTTTCGTGCGAGTGCAGCGAACGAGAGACGCGTAAAGGTGTGTCACAAACCATCGGTTTGGCACATACGGACATTGATATATTCGCACCAGCCCGAGGAACCGGAAGTCTTTATCCTATTGCCTTCTGACAAATGTTTACGGTTTACCAATAGTTTCACATAATTAGTACCGTTTCCTCATAGTACAGTGCAACGTGATGTCCGAAATGGCTGACAAAATTAGGTAATAACACGATATATATGGAAGGCAATATAAGGTATATGTATAGCTTGGAAATTGTGACCGTTGCTCGCTCGCTCCGCTCGCTCGTAAAAATCTAGTCCAACCCCACAACCGATCCGACACGTTCGCAAATTTGAAATATGTCGCCATCACATCGAATAATGAACGCAAGATGGATTGGTTTTAGGTTAGGCTATAGTTTTCGAGCAAGCGCAGCGAGCGAGAGACGCGTATAGGTGTGTCATAAACCAACGGTTTGGCACATACGGACATTGAAATATTCGCACCAGCCCGAGGAGCCGGAAGTATTTAGCCTATTGCCTACCGACACATGTTTACAGTTTATGAATAGTTTCACATAAATAGTACTATTTCCTCATAGTACAGTGCAATGTGATGTCCGAAATGGCTGACAAAATTAGGTAACAACACGAAATATATGGAAGGCAATATAAGGTATATGTATAGCTTGGAAATTGTGACCGTTGCTCGCTCGCTCCGCTCGCTCGTAAAAATCTAGTCCAACCTCACAACCGATCCCACACGTTCGCAAATTTGAAATATGTCGCCACCATATCGAATAATGAACGGAAGATGGATTGGTTTTAGGTTAGGCTATAGCTTTCGTGCGAGTGCAGCGAACGAGAGACGCGTAAAGGTGTGTCACAAACCATCGGTTTGGCACATACGGACATTGATATATTCGCACCAGCCCGAGGAACCGGAAGTCTTTATCCTATTGCCTTCTGACAAATGTTTACGGTTTACCAATAGTTTCACATAATTAGTACCGTTTCCTCATAGTACAGTGCAACGTGATGTCCGAAATGGCTGACAAAATTAGGTAATAACACGATATATATGGAAGGCAATATAAGGTTTATGTATAGCTTGGAAATTGTGACCGTTGCTCGCTCGCTCCGCTCGCTCGTAAAAATCTAGTCCAACCCCACAACCGATCCGACACGTTCGCAAATTTGAAATATGTCGCCATCACATCGAATAATGAACGCAAGATGGATTGGTTTTAGGTTAGGCTATAGTTTTCGAGCAAGCGCAGCGAGCGAGAGACGCGTATAGGTGTGTCATAAACCAACGGTTTGGCACATACGGACATTGAAATATTCGCACCAGCCCGAGGAGCCGGAAGTATTTAGCCTATTGCCTACCGACACATGTTTACAGTTTATGAATAGTTTCACATAAATAGTACTATTTCCTCATAGTACAGTGCAATGTGATGTCCGAAATGGCTGACAAAATTAGGTAACAACACGAAATATATGGAAGGCAATATAAGGTATATGTATAGCTTGGAAATTGTGACCGTTGCTCGCTCGCTCCGCTCGCTCGTAAAAATCTAGTCCAACCTCACAACCGATCCCACACGTTCGCAAATTTGAAATATGTCGCCTCCATATCGAATAATGAACGGAAGATGGATTGGTTTTAGGTTAGGCTATAGCTTTCGTGCGAGTGCAGCGAACGAGAGACGCGTAAAGGTGTGTCACAAACCTTCGGATTGGCACATACGGACATTGATATATTCGCACCAGCCCGAGGAACCGGAAGTCTTTATCCTATTGCCTTCTGACAAATGTTTACGGTTTACCAATAGTTTCACATAATTAGTACCGTTTCCTCATAGTACAGTGCAACGTGATGTCCGAAATGGCTGACAAAATTAGGTAATAACACGATATATATGGAAGGCAATATAAGGTATATGTATAGCTTGGAAATTGTGACCGTTGCTCGCTCGCTCCGCTCGCTCGTAAAAATCTAGTCCAACCCCACAACCGATCCGACACGTTCGCAAATTTGAAATATGTCGCCATCATATCGAATAATGAACGCAAGATGGATTGGTTTTAGGTTAGGCTATAGTTTTCGAGCGAGCGCCGCGAGCGAGAGACGCGTAAAGTTGTGTCATAAACCAACGGTTTGGCACATACGGACATTGAAATATTCGCACCTGCCCGAGGAGCCGGAAGTCTTTATCCTATTGCCTTCTGACAAATGTTTACGGTTCACCAATAGTTTCACATAATTAGTACCGTTTCCTCATAGTACAGTGCAACGTGATGTCCGAAATGGCTGACAAAATTAGGTACAAGCACGAAATATATGCAAGACAATATATGGTATATGTATAGCTTGGAAATTGTGACCGTTGCTCGCTCGCTCCGCTCGCTCATAAAAATCTAGTCCAACCCCACAACCGATCCGACACGTTCGCAAATTTGAAACATGTCGCCATCATATCGAATAATGAACGCAAGATTGATTGGTTTTAGGTTAGGCTATAGTTTTCGAGCGAGCGCCGCGAGCGAGAGACGCGTATAGGTGTGTCATAAACCAACGGTTTGGCACATACGGACATTGAAATATTCGCACCAGCCCGAGGAGCCGGAAGTATTTATCCTATTGCCTACCGACACATGTTTACAGTTTATGAATAGTTTCACATAAATAGTACTATTTCCTCATAGTACAGTGCAATGTGATGTCCGAAATGGCTGACAAAATTAGGTAATAACACGAAATATATGGAAGGCAATATAAGGTATATGTATAGCTTGGAAATTGTGACCGTTGCTCGCTCGCTCCGCTCGCTCGTAAAAATCCAGTCCAACCTCACAACCGATCCCACACGTTCACAAATTTGAAATATGTCGCCACCATATCGAATAATGAACGGAAGATGGATTGGTTTTAGGTTAGGCTATAGCTTTCGTGCGAGTGCAGCGAACGAGAGACGCGTAAAGGTGTGTCACAAACCATCGGTTTGGCACATACGGACATTGATATATTCGCACCAGCCCGAGGAACCGGAAGTCTTTATCCTATTGCCTTCTGACAAATGTTTACGGTTTACCAATAGTTTCACATAATTAGTACCGTTTCCTCATAGTACAGTGCAACGTGATGTCCGAAATGGCTGACAAAATTAGGTAATAACACGATATATATGGAAAGCAATATAAGGTATATGTATAGCTTGGAAATTGTGACCGTTGCTCGCTCGCTCCGCTCGCTCGTAAAAATCTAGTCCAACCCCACAACCGATCCGACACGTTCGCAAATTTGAAATATGTCGCCATCATATCGAATAATGAACGCAAGATGGATTGGTTTTAGGTTAGGCTATAGTTTTCGAGCAAGCGCAGCGAGCGAGAGACGCGTATAGGTGTGTCATAAACCAACGGTTTGGCACATACGGACATTGAAATATTCGCACCAGCCCGAGGAGCCGGAAGTATTTATCCTATTGCCTACCGACACATGTTTACAGTTTATGAATAGTTTCACATAAATAGTACTATTTCCTCATAGTACAGTGCAATGTGATGTCCGAAATGGCTGACAAAATTAGGTAATAACACGAAATATATGGAAGGCAATATAAGGTATATGTATAGCTTGGAAATTGTGACCGTTGCTCGCTCGCTCCGCTCGCTCGTAAAAATCTAGTCCAACCTCACAACCGATCCCACACGTTCGCAAATTTGAAATATGTCGCCACCATATCGAATAATGAACGGAAGATGGATTGGTTTTAGGTTAGGCTATAGCTTTCGTGCGAGTGCAGCGAACGAGAGACGCGTAAAGGTGTGTCACAAACCATCGGTTTGGCACATACGGACATTGATATATTCGCACCAGCCCGAGGAACCGGAAGTCTTTATCCTATTGCCTTCTGACAAATGTTTACGGTTTACCAATAGTTTCACATAATTAGTACCGTTTCCTCATAGTACAGTGCAACGTGATGTCCGAAATGGCTGACAAAATTAGGTAATAACACGATATATATGGAAGGCAATATAAGGTATATGTATAGCTTGGAAATTGTGACCGTTGCTCGCTCGCTCCGCTCGCTCGTAAAAATCTAGTCCAACCCCACAACCGATCCGACACGTTCGCAAATTTGAAATATGTCGCCATCATATCGAATAATGAACGCAAGATGGATTGGTTTTAGGTTAGGCTATAGTTTTCGAGCGAGCGCCGCGAGCGAGAGACGCGTAAAGGTGTGTCATAAACCAACGGTTTGGCACATACGGACATTGAAATATTCGCACCTGCCCGAGGAGCCGGAAGTCTTTATCCTATTGCCTTCTGACAAATGTTTACGGTTCACCAATAGTTTCACATAATTAGTACCGTTTCCTCATAGTACAGTGCAACGTGATGTCCGAAATGGCTGACAAAATTAGGTACAAGCACGAAATATATGCAAGAAAATATATGGTATATGTATAGCTTGGAAATTGTGACCGTTGCTCGCTCGCTCCGCTCGCTCGTAAAAATCTAGTCCAACCCCACAACCGATCCGACACGTTCGCAAATTTGAAACATGTCGCCATCATATCGAATAATGAACGCAAGATGGATTGGTTTTAGGTTAGGCTATAGTTTTCGAGCGAGCGCCGCGAGCAAGAGACGCGTATAGGTGTGTCATAAACCAACGGTTTGGCACATACGGACATTGAAATATTCGCACCAGCCCGAGGAGCCGGAAGTATTTATCCTATTGCCTACCGACACATGTTTACAGTTTATGAATAGTTTCACATAAATAGTACTATTTCCTCATAGTACAGTGCAATGTGATGTCCGAAGTGGCTGACAAAATTAGGTAATAACACGAAATATATGGAAGGCAATATAAGGTATATGTATAGCTTGGAAATTGTGACCGTTGCTCGCTCGCTCCGCTCGCTCGTAAAAATCTAGTCCAACCTCACAACCGATCCCACACGTTCGCAAATTTGAAATATGTCGCCACCATATCGAATAATGAACGGAAGATGGATTGGTTTTAGGTTAGGCTATAGTTTTCGAGCGAGCGCCGCGAGCAAGAGACGCGTAAAAGTGTGTCACAAACCATCGGTTTGGCACATACGGACATTGATATATTCGCACCAGCCCGAGGAGCCGGAAGTCTTTATCCTATTGCCTTCTGACAAATGTTTACGGTTTACCAATAGTTTCACATAATTAGTACCGTTTCCTCATAGTACAGTGCAACGTGATGTCCGAAATGGCTGACAAAATTAGGTACAAGCACGAAATATATGCAAGACAATATATGGTATATGTATAGCTTGGAAATTGTGACCGTTGCTCGCTCGCTCCGCTCGCTCGTAAAAATCTAGTCCAACCCCACAACCGATCCGACACGTTCGCAAATTTGATACATGTCGCCATCATATCGAATAATGAACGCAAGATGGATTGGTTTTAGGTTAGGCTATAGTTTTCGAGCGAGCGCCGCGAGCGAGAGACGCGTATAGGTGTGTCATAAACCAACGGTTTGGCACATACGGACATTGAAATATTCGCACCAGCCCGAGGAGCCGGAAGTATTTATCCTATTGCCTACCGACACATGTTTACAGTTTATGAATAGTTTCACATAAATAGTACTATTTCCTCATAGTACAGTGCAATGTGATGTCCGAAATGGCTGACAAAATTAGGTAATAACACGAAATATATGGAAGGCAATATAAGGTATATGTATAGCTTGGAAATTGTGACCGTTGCTCGCTCGCTCCGCTCGCTCGTAAAAATCTAGTCCAACCTCACAACCGATCCCACACGTTCACAAATTTGAAATATGTCGCCACCATATCGAATAATGAACGGAAGATGGATTGGTTTTAGGTTAGGCTATAGCTTTCGTGCGAGTGCAGCGAACGAGAGACGCGTAAAGGTGTGTCACAAACCATCGGTTTGGCACATACGGACATTGATATATTCGCACCAGCCCGAGGAACCGGAAGTCTTTATCCTATTGCCTTCTGACAAATGTTTACGGTTTACCAATAGTTTCACATAATTAGTACCGTTTCCTCATAGTACAGTGCAACGTGATGTCCGAAATGGCTGACAAAATTAGGTAATAACACGATATATATGGAAGGCAATATAAGGTATATGTATAGCTTGGAAATTGTGACCGTTGCTCGCTCGCTCCGCTCGCTCGTAAAAATCTAGTCCAACCCCACAACCGATCCGACACGTTCGCAAATTTGAAATATGTCGCCATCACATCGAATAATGAACGCAAGATGGATTGGTTTTAGGTTAGGCTATAGTTTTCGAGCAAGCGCAGCGAGCGAGAGACGCGTATAGGTGTGTCATAAACCAACGGTTTGGCACATACGGACATTGAAATATTCGCACCAGCCCGAGGAGCCGGAAGTATTTAGCCTATTGCCTACCGACACATGTTTACAGTTTATGAATAGTTTCACATAAATAGTACTATTTCCTCATAGTACAGTGCAATGTGATGTCCGAAATGGCTGACAAAATTAGGTAACAACACGAAATATATGGAAGGCAATATAAGGTATATGTATAGCTTGGAAATTGTGACCGTTGCTCGCTCGCTCCGCTCGCTCGTAAAAATCTAGTCCAACCTCACAACCGATCCCACACGTTCGCAAATTTGAAATATGTCGCCACCATATCGAATAATGAACGGAAGATGGATTGGTTTTAGGTTAGGCTATAGCTTTCGTGCGAGTGCAGCGAACGAGAGACGCGTAAAGGTGTGTCACAAACCTTCGGATTGGCACATACGGACATTGATATATTCGCACCAGCCCGAGGAACCGGAAGTCTTTATCCTATTGCCTTCTGACAAATGTTTACGGTTTACCAATAGTTTCACATAATTAGTACCGTTTCCTCATAGTACAGTGCAACGTGATGTCCGAAATGGTTGACAAAATTAGGTAATAACACGATATATATGGAAGGCAATATAAGGTATATGTATAGCTTGGAAATTGTGACCGTTGCTCGCTCGCTCCGCTCGCTCGTAAAAATCTAGTCCAACCCCACAACCGATCCGACACGTTCGCAAATTTGAAATATGTCGCCATCATATCGAATAATGAACGCAAGATGGATTGGTTTTAGGTTAGGCTATGGTTTTCGAGCGAGCGCCGCGAGCGAGAGACGCGTAATGTTGTGTCATAAACCAACGGTTTGGCACATACGGACATTGAAATATTCGCACCTGCCCGAGGAGCCGGAAGTCTTTATCCTATTGCCTTCTGACAAATGTTTACGGTTCACCAATAGTTTCACATAATTAGTACCGTTTCCTCATAGTACAGTGCAACGTGATGTCCGAAATGGCTGACAAAATTAGGTACAAGCACGAAATATATGCAAGACAATATATGGTATATGTATAGCTTGGAAATTGTGACCGTTGCTCGCTCGCTCCGCTCGCTCATAAAAATCTAGTCCAACCCCACAACCGATCCGACACGTTCGCAAATTTGAAACATGTCGCCATCATATCGAATAATGAACGCAAGATGGATTGGTTTTAGGTTAGGCTATAGTTTTCGAGCGAGCGCCGCGAGCGAGAGACGCGTATAGGTGTGTCATAAACCAACGGTTTGGCACATACGGACATTGAAATATTCGCACCAGCCCGAGGAGCCGGAAGTATTTATCCTATTGCCTACCGACACATGTTTACAGTTTATGAATAGTTTCACATAAATAGTACTATTTCCTCATAGTACAGTGCAATGTGGTGTCCGAAATGGCTGACAAAATTAGGTAATAACACGAAATATATGGAAGGCAATATAAGGTATATGTATAGCTTGGAAATTGTGACCGTTGCTCGCTCGCTCCGCTCGCTCGTAAAAATCTAGTCCAACCTCACAACCGATCCCACACGTTCACAAATTTGAAATATGTCGCCACCATATCGAATAATGAACGGAAGATGGATTGGTTTTAGGTTAGGCTATAGCTTTCGTGCGAGTGCAGCGAACGAGAGACGCGTAAAGGTGTGTCACAAACCATCGGTTTGGCACATACGGACATGATATATTCGCACCAGCCCGAGGAACCGGAAGTCTTTATCCTATTGCCTTCTGACAAATGTTTACGGTTTACCAATAGTTTCACATAATTAGTACCGTTTCCTCATAGTACAGTGCAACGTGATGTCCGAAATGGCTGACAAAATTAGGTAATAACACGATATATATGGAAAGCAATATAAGGTATATGTATAGCTTGGAAATTGTGACCGTTGCTCGCTCGCTCCGCTCGCTCGTAAAAATCTAGTCCAACCCCACAACCGATCCGACACGTTCGCAAATTTGAAATATGTCGCCATCATATCGAATAATGAACGCAAGATGGATTGGTTTTAGGTTAGGCTATAGTTTTCGAGCAAGCGCAGCGAGCGAGAGACGCGTATAGGTGTGTCATAAACCAACGGTTTGGCACATACGGACATTGAAATATTCGCACCAGCCCGAGGAGCCGGAAGTATTTATCCTATTGCCTACCGACACATGTTTACAGTTTATGAATAGTTTCACATAAATAGTACTATTTCCTCATAGTACAGTGCAATGTGATGTCCGAAATGGCTGACAAAATTAGGTAATAACACGAAATATATGGAAGGCAATATAAGGTATATGTATAGCTTGGAAATTGTGACCGTTGCTCGCTCGCTCCGCTCGCTCGTAAAAATCTAGTCCAACCTCACAACCGATCCCACACGTTCGCAAATTTGAAATATGTCGCCACCATATCGAATAATGAACGGAAGATGGATTGGTTTTAGGTTAGGCTATAGCTTTCGTGCGAGTGCAGCGAACGAGAGACGCGTAAAGGTGTGTCACAAACCATCGGTTTGGCACATACGGACATTGATATATTCGCACCAGCCCGAGGAACCGGAAGTCTTTATCCTATTGCCTTCTGACAAATGTTTACGGTTTACCAATAGTTTCACATAATTAGTACCGTTTCCTCATAGTACAGTGCAACGTGATGTCCGAAATGGCTGACAAAATTAGGTAATAACACGATATATATGGAAGGCAATATAAGGTATATGTATAGCTTGGAAATTGTGACCGTTGCTCGCTCGCTCCGCTCGCTCGTAAAAATCTAGTCCAACCCCACAACCGATCCGACACGTTCGCAAATTTGAAATATGTCGCCATCATATCGAATAATGAACGCAAGATGGATTGGTTTTAGGTTAGGCTATAGTTTTCGAGCGAGCGCCGCGAGCGAGAGACGCGTAAAGGTGTGTCATAAACCAACGGTTTGGCACATACGGACATTGAAATATTCGCACCTGCCCGAGGAGCCGGAAGTCTTTATCCTATTGCCTTCTGACAAATGTTTACGGTTCACCAATAGTTTCACATAATTAGTACCGTTTCCTCATAGTACAGTGCAACGTGATGTCCGAAATGGCTGACAAAATTAGGTACAAGCACGAAATATATGCAAGACAATATATGGTATATGTATAGCTTGGAAATTGTGACCGTTGCTCGCTCGCTCCGCTCGCTCGTAAAAATCTAGTCCAACCCCACAACCGATCCGACACGTTCGCAAATTTGAAACATGTCGCCATCATATCGAATAATGAACGCAAGATGGATTGGTTTTAGGTTAGGCTATAGTTTTCGAGCGAGCGCCGCGAGCAAGAGACGCGTATAGGTGTGTCATAAACCAACGGTTTGGCACATACGGACATTGAAATATTCGCACCAGCCCGAGGAGCCGGAAGTATTTATCCTATTGCCTACCGACACATGTTTACAGTTTATGAATAGTTTCACATAAATAGTACTATTTCCTCATAGTACAGTGCAATGTGATGTCCGAAGTGGCTGACAAAATTAGGTAATAACACGAAATATATGGAAGGCAATATAAGGTATATGTATAGCTTGGAAATTGTGACCGTTGCTCGCTCGCTCCGCTCGCTCGTAAAAATCTAGTCCAACCTCACAACCGATCCCACACGTTCGCAAATTTGAAATATGTCGCCACCATATCGAATAATGAACGGAAGATGGATTGGTTTTAGGTTAGGCTATAGCTTTCGTGCGAGCGCAGCGAACGAGAGACGCGTAAAGGTGTGTCACAAACCATCGGTTTGGCACATACGGACATTGATATATTCGCACCAGCCCGAGGAGCCGGAAGTCTTTATCCTATTGCCTTCTGACAAATGTTTACGGTTTACCAATAGTTTCACATAATTAGTACCGTTTCCTCATAGTACAGTGCAATGTGATGTCCGAAATGGCTGACAAAATTAGGTAATAAGACGAAATATATGGAAGGCAATATAAGGTATATGTATAGCTTGGAAATTGTGACCGTTGCTCGCTCGCTCCGCTCGCTCGTAAAAATCTAGTCCAACCTCACAACCGATCCCATACGTTCGCAAATTTGAAATATGTCGCCACCATATCGAATAATGAACGGAAGATGGATTGGATTTAGGTTAGGCTATAGCTTTCGTGCGAGCGCAGCGAACGAGAGACGCGTAAAGGTGTGTCACAAACCATCGGTTTGGCACATACGGACATTGATATATTCGCACCAGCCCGAGGAACCGGAAGTCTTTATCCTATTGCCTTCTGACAAATGTTTACGGTTTACCAATAGTTTCACATAATTAGTACCGTTTCCTCATAGTACAGTGCAACGTGATGTCCGAAATGGCTGACAAAATTAGGTACAAGCACGAAATATATGCAAGACAATATATGGTATATGTATAGCTTGGAAATTGTGACCGTTGCTCGCTCGCTCCGCTCGCTCATAAAAATCTAGTCCAACCCCACAACCGATCCGACACGTTCGCAAATTTGAAACATGTCGCCATCATATCGAATAATGAACGCAAGATGGATTGGTTTTAGGTTAGGCTATAGTTTTCGAGCGAGCGCCGCGAGCGAGAGACGCGTATAGGTGTGTCATAAACCAACGGTTTGGCACATACGGACATTGAAATATTCGCACCAGCCCGAGGAGCCGGAAGTATTTATCCTATTGCCTACCGACACATGTTTACAGTTTATGAATAGTTTCACATAAATAGTACTATTTCCTCATAGTACAGTGCAATGTGATGTCCGAAATGGCTGACAAAATTAGGTAATAACACGAAATATATGGAAGGCAATATAAGGTATATGTATAGCTTGGAAATTGTGACCGTTGCTCGCTCGCTCCGCTCGCTCGTAAAAATCTAGTCCAACCTCACAACCGATCCCACACGTTCACAAATTTGAAATATGTCGCCACCATATCGAATAATGAACGGAAGATGGATTGGTTTTAGGTTAGGCTATAGCTTTCGTGCGAGTGCAGCGAACGAGAGACGCGTAAAGGTGTGTCACAAACCATCGGTTTGGCACATACGGACATTGATATATTCGCACCAGCCCGAGGAACCGGAAGTCTTTATCCTATTGCCTTCTGACAAATGTTTACGGTTTACCAATAGTTTCACATAATTAGTACCGTTTCCTCATAGTACAGTGCAACGTGATGTCCGAAATGGCTGACAAAATTAGGTAATAACACGATATATATGGAAGGCAATATAAGGTATATGTATAGCTTGGAAATTGTGACCGTTGCTCGCTCGCTCCGCTCGCTCGTAAAAATCTAGTCCAACCCCACAACCGATCCGACACGTTCGCAAATTTGAAATATGTCGCCATCATATCGAATAATGAACGCAAGATGGATTGGTTTTAGGTTAGGCTATAGTTTTCGAGCGAGCGCCGCGAGCGAGAGACGCGTAAAGGTGTGTCATAAACCAACGGTTTGGCACATACGGACATTGAAATATTCGCACCAGCCCGTGGAGCCGGAAGTATTTATCCTATTGCCTACCGACACATGTTTACAGTTTATGAATAGTTTCACATAAATAGTACTATTTCCTCATAGTACAGTGCAATGTGATGTCCGAAATGGCTGATAAAATTAGGTAATAACACGAAATATACGGAAGGCAATATAAGGTATATGTATAGCTTGGAAATTGTGACCGTTGCTCGCTCGCTCCGCTCGCTCGTAAAAATCTAGTCCAACCTCACAACCGATCCCACACGTTCGCAAATTTGAAATATGTCGCCACCATATCGAATAATGAACGCAAGATGGATTGGTTTTAGGTTAGGCTATAGTTTTCGAGCGAGCGCCGCGAGCGAGAGACGCGTATAGGTGTGTCATAAACCAACGGTTTGGCACATACGGACATTGAAATATTCGCACCAGCCCGAGGAGCCGGAAGTATTTATCCTAATGCCTACCGACACATGTTTACAGTTTATGAATAGTTTCACATAAATAGTACTATTTCCTCATAGCACAGTGCAATGTGATGTCCGAAATGGCTGACAAAATTAGGTAATAACACGAAATATATGGAAGGCAATATAAGGTATATGTATAGCTTGGAAATTGTGACCGTTGCTCGCTCGCTCCGCTCGCTCGGAAAAATCTAGTCCAACCTCACAACCGATCCCACACGTTCGCAAATTTGAAATATGTCGCCACCATATCGAATAATGAACGGAAGATGGATTGGTTTTAGGTTAGGCTATAGCTTTCGTGCGAGCGCAGCGAATGAGAGACGCGTAAAAGTGTGTCACAAACCATCGGTTTGGCACATACGGACATTGATATATTCGCACCAGCCCGAGGAGCCGGAAGTCTTTATCCTATTGCCTTCTGACAAATGTTTACGGTTTACCAATAGTTTCACATAATTAGTACCGTTTCCTCATAGTACAGTGCAACGTGATGTCCGAAATGGCTGACAAAATTAGGTACAAGCACGAAATATATGCAAGACAATATATGGTATATGTATAGCTTGGAAATTGTGACCGTTGCTCGCTCGCTCCGCTCGCTCGTAAAAATCTAGTCCAACCCCACAACCGATCCGACACGTTCGCAAATTTGATACATGTCGCCATCATATCGAATAATGAACGCAAGATGGATTGGTTTTAGGTTAGGCTATAGTTTTCGAGCGAGCGCCGCGAGCGAGAGACGCGTATAGGTGTGTCATAAACCAACGGTTTGGCACATACGGACATTGAAATATTCGCACCAGCCCGAGGAGCCGGAAGTATTTATCCTATTGCCTACCGACACATGTTTACAGTTTATGAATAGTTTCACATAAATAGTACTATTTCCTCATAGTACAGTGCAATGTGATGTCCGAAATGGCTGACAAAATTAGGTAATAACACGAAATATATGGAAGGCAATATAAGGTATATGTATAGCTTGGAAGTTGTGACCGTTGCTCGCTCGCTCCGCTCGCTCGAAAAATCTAGTCCAACCTCACAACCGATCCCACACGTTCGCAAATTTGAAATATGTCGCCACCATATCGAATAATGAACGGAAGATGGATTGGTTTTAGGTTAGGCTATAGCTTTCGTGCGAGCGCAGCGAACGAGAGACGCGTAAAGGTGTGTCACAAACCATCGGTTTGGCACATACGGACATTGAAATATTCGCACCAGCCCGAGGAGCCGGAAGTATTTATCCTATTGCCTACCGACACATGTTTACAGTTTATGAATAGTTTCACATAAATAGTACTATTTCCTCATAGTACAGTGCAATGTGATGTCCGAAATGGCTGACAAAATTAGGTAATAACACGAAATATATGGAAGGCAATATAAGGTATATGTATAGCTTGGAAATTGTGACCGTTGCTCGCTCGCTCCGCACGCTCGTAAAAATCTAGTCCAACCCCACAACCGATCCGACACGTTCGCAAATTTGAAATATGTCGCCATCATATCGAATAATGAACGCAAGATGGATTGGTTTTAGGTTAGGCTATAGTTTTCGAGCAAGCGCAGCGAGCAAGAGACGCGTATAGGTGTGTCATAAACCAACGGTTTGGCACATACGGACATTGAAATATTCGCACCAGCGCGAGGAGCCGGAAGTATTTATCCTATTGCCTACCGACACATGTTTACAGTTTATGAATAGTTTCACATGAATAGTACTATTTCCTCATAGTACAGTGCAATGTGATGTCCGAAATGGCTGACAAAATTAGGTAATAACACGAAATATATGGAAGGCAATATAAGGTATATGTATAGGTTGGAAATTGTGACCGTTGCTCGCTCGCTCCGCTCGCTCGTAAAAATCTAGTCCAACCTCACAACCGATCCCACACGTTCGCAAATTTGAAATATGTCGCCACCATATCGAATAATGAACGGAAGATGGATTGGTTTTAGGTTAGGCTATAGCTTTCGTGCGAGCGCAGCGAACGACAGACGCGTAAAGGTGTGTCACAAACCATCGGTTTGGCACATATGGACATTGATATATTCGCACCAGCCCGAGGAACCGGAAGTCTTTATCCTATTGCCTTCTGACAAATGTTTACGGTTTACCAATAGTTTCACATAATTAGTTCCGTTTCCTCATAGTTCAGTGCAACGTGATGTCCGAAATGGCTGACAAAATTAGGTAATAACACGAAATATATGGAAGGCAATATAAGGTATATGTATAGCTTGGAAATTGTGACCGTTGCTCGCTCGCTCCGCACGCTCGTAAAAATCTAGTCCAACCCCACAACCGATCCGACACGTTCGCAAATTTGAAATATGTCGCCATCATATCGAATAATGAACGCAAGATGGATTGGTTTTAGGTTAGGCTATAGTTTTCGAGCGAGCGCCGCGAGCGAGAGACGCGTATAGGTGTGTCATAAACCAACGGTTTGGCACATACGGACATTGAAATATTCGCACCAGCCCGAGGAGCCGGAAGTATTTATCCTATTGCCTACCGACACATGTTTACAGTTTATGAATAGTTTCACATAAATAGTACTATTTCCTCATAGTACAGTGCAATGTGATGTCCGAAATGGCTGACAAAATTAGGTAATAACACGAAATATATGGAAGGCAATATAAGGTATATGTATAGCTTGGAAATTGTGACCGTTGCTCGCTCGCTCCGCTCGCTCGTAAAAATCTAGTCCAACCTCACAACCGATCCCACACGTTCGCAAATTTGAAATATGTCGCCACCATATCGAATAATGAACGGAAGATGGATTGGTTTTAGGTTAGGCTATAGCTTTCGTGCGAGTGCAGCGAACGAGAGACGCGTAAAGGTGTGTCACAAACCATCGGTTTGGCACATACGGACATTGATATATTCGCACCAGCCCGAGGAACCGGAAGTCTTTATCCTATTGCCTTCTGACAAATGTTTACGGTTTACCAATAGTTTCACATAATTAGTACCGTTTCCTCATAGTACAGTGCAACGTGATGTCCGAAATGGCTGACAAAATTAGGTAATAACACGATATATATGGAAGGCAATATAAGGTATATGTATAGCTTGGAAATTGTGACCGTTGCTCGCTCGCTCCGCTCGCTCGTAAAAATCTAGTCCAACCCCACAACCGATCCGACACGTTCGCAAATTTGAAATATGTCGCCATCATATCGAATAATGAACGCAAGATGGATTGGTTTTAGGTTAGGCTATAGTTTTCGAGCGAGCGCCGCGAGCGAGAGACGCGTAAAGGTGTGTCATAAACCAACGGTTTGGCACATACGGACATTGAAATATTCGCACCTGCCCGAGGAGCCGGAAGTCTTTATCCTATTGCCTTCTGACAAATGTTTACGGTTCACCAATAGTTTCACATAATTAGTACCGTTTCCTCATAGTACAGTGCAACGTGATGTCCGAAATGGCTGACAAAATTAGGTACAAGCACGAAATATATGCAAGACAATATATGGTATATGTATAGCTTGGAAATTGTGACCGTTGCTCGCTCGCTCCGCTCGCTCGTAAAAATCTAGTCCAACCCCACAACCGATCCGACACGTTCGCAAATTTGAAACATGTCGCCATCATATCGAATAATGAACGCAAGATGGATTGGTTTTAGGTTAGGCTATAGTTTTCGAGCGAGCGCCGCGAGCAAGAGACGCGTATAGGTGTGTCATAAACCAACGGTTTGGCACATACGGACATTGAAATATTCGCACCAGCCCGAGGAGCCGGAAGTATTTATCCTATTGCCTACCGACACATGTTTACAGTTTATGAATAGTTTCACATAAATAGTACTATTTCCTCATAGTATAGTGCAATGTGATGTCCGAAGTGGCTGACAAAATTAGGTAATAACACGAAATATATGGAAGGCAATATAAGGTATATGTATAGCTTGGAAATTGTGACCGTTGCTCGCTCGCTCCGCTCGCTCGTAAAAATCTAGTCCAACCTCACAACCGATCCCACACGTTCACAAATTTGAAATATGTCGCCACCATATCGAATAATGAACGGAAGATGGATTGGTTTTAGGTTAGGCTATAGCTTTCGTGCGAGCGCAGCGAACGAGAGACGCGTAAAGGTGTGTCACAAACCATCGGTTTGGCACATACGGACATTGATATATTCGCACCAGCCCGAGGAGCCGGAAGTCTTTATCCTATTGCCTTCTGACAAATGTTTACGGTTTACCAATAGTTTCACATAATTAGTACCGTTTCCTCATAGTACAGTGCAATGTGATGTCCGAAATGGCTGACAAAATTAGGTAATAAGACGAAATATATGGAAGGCAATATAAGGTATATGTATAGCTTGGAAATTGTGACCGTTGCTCGCTCGCTCCGCTCGCTCGTAAAAATCTAGTCCAACCTCACAACCGATCCCATACGTTCGCAAATTTGAAATATGTCGCCACCATATCGAATAATGAACGGAAGATGGATTGGATTTAGGTTAGGCTATAGCTTTCGTGCGAGCGCAGCGAACGAGAGACGCGTAAAGGTGTGTCACAAACCATCGGTTTGGCACATACGGACATTGATATATTCGCACCAGCCCGAGGAGCCGGAAGTCTTTATCCTAATGCCTTCTGACAAATGTTTACGGTTTACCAATAGTTTCACATAATTAGTACCGTTTCCTCATAGTACAGTGCAACGTGATGTCCGAAATGGCTGACAAAATTAGGTACAGGCACGAAATATATGCAAGACAATATATGGTATATGTATAGCTTGGAAATTGTGACCGTTGCTCGCTCGCTCCGCTCGCTCGTAAAAATCTAGTCCAACCCCACAACCGATCCGACACGTTCGCAAATTTGAAACATGTCGCCATCATATCGAATAATGAACGCAAGATGGATTGGTTTTAGGTTAGGCTATAGTTTTCGAGCGAGCGCCGCGGGCGAGAGACGCGTATAGGTGTGTCATAAACCAACGGTTTGGCACATACGGACATTGAAATATTCGCACCAGCCCGAGGAGCCGGAAGTATTTATCCTATTGCCTACCGACACATGTTTACAGTTTATGAATAGTTTCACATAAATAGTACTATTTCCTCATAGTACAGTGCAATGTGATGTCCGAAATGGCTGACAAAATTAGGTAATAACACGAAATATATGGAAGGCAATATAAGGTATATGTATAGCTTGGAAATTGTGACCGTTGCTCGCTCGCTCCGCTCGCTCGTAAAAATCTAGTCCAACCTCACAACCGAACCCACACGTTCGCAAATTTGAAATATGTCGCCACCATATTGAATAATGAACGGAAGATGGATTGGTTTTAGGTTAGGCTATAGCTTTCGTGCGAGTGCAGCGAACGAGAGACGCGTAAAGGTGTGTCACAAACCATCGGTTTGGCACATACGGACATTGATATATTCGCACCAGCCCGAGGAACCGGAAGTCTTTATCCTATTGCCTTCTGACAAATGTTTACGGTTTACCAATAGTTTCACATAATTAGTACCGTTTCCTCATAGTACAGTGCAACGTGATGTCCGAAATGGCTGACAAAATTAGGTACAAGCACGAAATATATGCAAGACAATATATGGTATATGTATAGCTTGGAAATTGTGACCGTTGCTCGCTCGCTCCGCTCGCTCATAAAAATCTAGTCCAACCCCACAACCGATCCGACACGTTCGCAAATTTGAAACATGTCGCCATCATATCGAATAATGAACGCAAGATGGATTGGTTTTAGGTTAGGCTATAGTTTTCGAGCGAGCGCCGCGAGCGAGAGACGCGTATAGGTGTGTCATAAACCAACGGTTTGGCACATACGGACATTGAAATATTCGCACCAGCCCGAGGAGCCGGAAGTATTTATCCTATTGCCTACCGACACATGTTTACAGTTTATGAATAGTTTCACATAAATAGTACTATTTCCTCATAGTACAGTGCAATGTGATGTCCGAAATGGCTGACAAAATTAGGTAATAACACGAAATATATGGAAGGCAATATAAGGTATATGTATAGCTTGGAAATTGTGACCGTTGCTCGCTCGCTCCGCTCGCTCGTAAAAATCTAGTCCAACCTCACAACCGATCCCACACGTTCACAAATTTGAAATATGTCGCCACCATATCGAATAATGAACGGAAGATGGATTGGTTTTAGGTTAGGCTATAGCTTTCGTGCGAGTGCAGCGAACGAGAGACGCGTAAAGGTGTGTCACAAACCATCGGTTTGGCACATACGGACATTGATATATTCGCACCAGCCCGAGGAACCGGAAGTCTTTATCCTATTGCCTTCTGACAAATGTTTACGGTTTACCAATAGTTTCACATAATTAGTACCGTTTCCTCATAGTACAGTGCAACGTGATGTCCGAAATGGCTGACAAAATTAGGTAATAACACGATATATATGGAAGGCAATATAAGGTATATGTATAGCTTGGAAATTGTGACCGTTGCTCGCTCGCTCCGCTCGCTCGTAAAAATCTAGTCCAACCCCACAACCGATCCGACACGTTCGCAAATTTGAAATATGTCGCCATCATATCGAATAATGAACGCAAGATGGATTGGTTTTAGGTTAGGCTATAGTTTTCGAGCGAGCGCCGCGAGCGAGAGACGCGTAAAGGTGTGTCATAAACCAACGGTTTGGCACATACGGACATTGAAATATTCGCACCAGCCCGTCGAGCCGGAAGTATTTATCCTATTGCCTACCGACACATGTTTACAGTTTATGAATAGTTTCACATAAATAGTACTATTTCCTCATAGTACAGTGCAATGTGATGTCCGAAATGGCTGACAAAATTAGGTAATAACACGAAATATACGGAAGGCAATATAAGGTATATGTATAGCTTGGAAATTGTGACCGTTGCTCGCTCGCTCCGCTCGCTCGTAAAAATCTAGTCCAACCTCACAACCGATCCCACACGTTCGCAAATTTGAAATATGTCGCCACCATATCGAATAATGAACGCAAGATGGATTGGTTTTAGGTTAGGCTATAGTTTTCGAGCGAGCGCCGCGAGCGAGAGACGCGTATAGGTGTGTCATAAACCAACGGTTTGGCACATACGGACATTGAAATATTCGCACCAGCCCGAGGAGCCGGAAGTATTTATCCTAATGCCTACCGACACATGTTTACAGTTTATGAATAGTTTCACATAAATAGTACTATTTCCTCATAGTACAGTGCAATGTGATGTCCGAAATGGCTGACAAAATTAGGTAATAACACGAAATATATGGAAGGCAATATAAGGTATATGTATAGCTTGGAAATTGTGACCGTTGCTCGCTCGCTCCGCTCGCTCGGAAAAATCTAGTCCAACCTCACAACCGATCCCACACGTTCGCAAATTTGAAATATGTCGCCACCATATCGAATAATGAACGGAAGATGGATTGGTTTTAGGTTAGGCTATAGCTTTCGTGCGAGCGCAGCGAATGAGAGACGCGTAAAAGTGTGTCACAAACCATCGGTTTGGCACATACGGACATTGATATATTCGCACCAGCCCGAGGAGCCGGAAGTCTTTATCCTATTGCCTTCTGACAAATGTTTACGGTTTACCAATAGTTTCACATAATTAGTACCGTTTCCTCATAGTACAGTGCAACGTGATGTCCGAAATGGCTGACAAAATTAGGTACAAGCACGAAATATATGCAAGACAATATATGGTATATGTATAGCTTGGAAATTGTGACCGTTGCTCGCTCGCTCCGCTCGCTCGTAAAAATCTAGTCCAACCCCACAACCGATCCGACACGTTCGCAAATTTGATACATGTCGCCATCATATCGAATAATGAACGCAAGATGGATTGGTTTTAGGTTAGGCTATAGTTTTCGAGCGAGCGCCGCGAGCGAGAGACGCGTATAGGTGTGTCATAAACCAACGGTTTGGCACATACGGACATTGAAATATTCGCACCAGCCCGAGGAGCCGGGAGTATTTATCCTATTGCCTACCGACACATGTTTACAGTTTATGAATAGTTTCACGTAAATAGTACTATTTCCTCATAGTACAGTGCAATGTGATGTCCGAAATGGCTGACAAAATTAGGTAATAACACGAAATATATGGAAGGCAATATAAGGTATATGTATAGCTTGGAAGTTGTGACCGTTGCTCGCTCGCTCCGCTCGGTCGAAAAATCTAGTCCAACCTCACAACCGATCCCACACGTTCGCAAATTTGAAATATGTCGCCACCATATCGAATAATGAACGGAAGATGGATTGGTTTTAGGTTAGGCTATAGCTTTCGTGCGAGCGCAGCGAACGAGAGACGCGTAAAGGTGTGTCACAAACCATCGGTTTGGCACATACGGACATTGAAATATTCGCACCAGCCCGAGGAGCCGGAAGTATTTATCCTATTGCCTACCGACACATGTTTACAGTTTATGAATAGTTTCACATAAATAGTACTATTTCCTCATAGTACAGTGCAATGTGATGTCCGAAATGGCTGACAAAATTAGGTACAAGCACGAAATATATGCAAGACAATATATGGTATATGTATAGCTTGGAAATTGTGACCGTTGCTCAGTCGCTCCGCTCGCTCGTAAAAATCTAGCCCAACCTCACAACCGATCCCACACGTTCGCAAATTTGAAATATGTCGCCACCATATCGAATAATGAACGGAAGATGGATTGGTTTTAGGTTAGGCTATAGCTTTCGTGCGAGCGCAGCGAACGACAGACGCGTAAAGGTGTGTCACAAACCATCGGTTTGGCACATATGGACATTGATATATTCGCACCAGCCCGAGGAACCGGAAGTCTTTATCCTATTGCCTTCTGACAAATGTTTACGGTTTACCAATAGTTTCACATAATTAGTTCCGTTTCCTCATAGTTCAGTGCAACGTGATGTCCGAAATGGCTGACAAAATTAGGTAATAACACGATATATATGGAAGGCAATATAAGGTATATGTATAGCTTGGAAATTGTGACCGTTGCTCGCTCGCTCCGCTCGCTCGTAAAAATCTAGTCCAACCCCACAACCGATCCGACACGTTCGCAAATTTGAAATATGTCGCCATCATATCGAATAATGAACGCAAGATGGATTGGTTTTAGGTTAGGCTATAGTTTTCGAGCGAGCGCCGCGAGCGAGAGACGCGTAAAGGTGTGTCATAAACCAACGGTTTGGCACATACGGACATTGAAATATTCGCACCAGCCCGTGGAGCCGGAAGTATTTATCCTATTGCCTACCGACACATGTTTACAGTTTATGAACAGTTTCACATAAATAGTACTATTTCCTCATAGTACAGTGCAATGTGATGTCCGAAATGGCTGACAAAATTAGGTAATAACACGAAATATACGGAAGGCAATATAAGGTATATGTATAGCTTGGAAATTGTGACCGTTGCTCGCTCGCTCCGCTCGCTCGTAAAAATCTAGTCCAACCTCACAACCGATCCCACACGTTCGCAAATTTGAAATATGTCGCCACCATATCGAATAATGAACGCAAGATGGATTGGTTTTAGGTTAGGCTATAGTTTTCGAGCGAGCGCCGCGAGCGAGAGACGCGTATAGGTGTGTCATAAACCAACGGTTTGGCACATACGGACATTGAAATATTCGCACCAGCCCGAGGAGCCGGAAGTATTTATCCTAATGCCTACCGACACATGTTTACAGTTTATGAATAGTTTCACATAAATAGTACTATTTCCTCATAGTACAGTGCAATGTGATGTCCGAAATGGCTGACAAAATTAGGTAATAACACGAAATATATGGAAGGCAATATAAGGTATATGTATAGCTTGGAAATTGTGACCGTTGCTCGCTCGCTCCGCTCGCTCGGAAAAATCTAGTCCAACCTCACAACCGATCCCACACGTTCGCAAATTTGAAATATGTCGCCACCATATCGAATAATGAACGGAAGATGGATTGGTTTTAGGTTAGGCTATAGCTTTCGTGCGAGCGCAGCGAATGAGAGACGCGTAAAAGTGTGTCACAAACCATCGGTTTGGCACATACGGACATTGATATATTCGCACCAGCCCGAGGAGCCGGAAGTCTTTATCCTATTGCCTTCTGACAAATGTTTACGGTTTACCAATAGTTTCACATAATTAGTACCGTTTCCTCATAGTACAGTGCAACGTGATGTCCGAAATGGCTGACAAAATTAGGTACAAGCACGAAATATATGCAAGACAATATATGGTATATGTATAGCTTGGAAATTGTGACCGTTGCTCGCTCGCTCCGCTCGCTCGTAAAAATCTAGTCCAACCCCACAACCGATCCGACACGTTCGCAAATTTGATACATGTCGCCATCATATCGAATAATGAACGCAAGATGGATTGGTTTTAGGTTAGGCTATAGTTTTCGAGCGAGCGCCGCGAGCGAGAGACGCGTATAGGTGTGTCATAAACCAACGGTTTGGCACATACGGACATTGAAATATTCGCACCAGCCCGAGGAGCCGGGAGTATTTATCCTATTGCCTACCGACACATGTTTACAGTTTATGAATAGTTTCACATAAATAGTACTACTTCCTCATAGTACAGTGCAATGTGATGTCCGAAATGGCTGACAAAATTAGGTAATAACACGAAATATATGGAAGGCAATATAAGGTATATGTATAGCTTGGAAGTTGTGACCGTTGCTCGCTCGCTCCGCTCGCTCGAAAAATCTAGTCCAACCTCACAACCGATCCCACACGTTCGCAAATTTGAAATATGTCGCCACCATATCGAATAATGAACGGAAGATGGATTGGTTTTAGGTTAGGCTATAGCTTTCGTGCGAGCGCAGCGAACGAGAGACGCGTAAAGGTGTGTCACAAACCATCGGTTTGGCACATACGGACATTGAAATATTCGCACCAGCCCGAGGAGCCGGAAGTATTTATCCTATTGCCTACCGACACATGTTTACAGTTTATGAATAGTTTCACATAAATAGTACTATTTCCTCATAGTACAGTGCAATGTGATGTCCGAAATGGCTGACAAAATTAGGTACAAGCACGAAATATATGCAAGACAATATATGGTATATGTATAGCTTGGAAATTGTGACCGTTGCTCAGTCGCTCCGCTCGCTCGTAAAAATCTAGCCCAACCTCACAACCGATCCCACACGTTCGCAAATTTGAAATATGTCGCCACCATATCGAATAATGAACGGAAGATGGATTGGTTTTAGGTTAGGATATAGCTTTCGTGCGAGCGCAGCGAACGACAGACGCGTAAAGGTGTGTCACAAACCATCGGTTTGGCACATATGGACATTGATATATTCGCACCAGCCCGAGGAACCGGAAGTCTTTATCCTATTGCCTTCTGACAAATGTTTACGGTTTACCAATAGTTTCACATAATTAGTTCCGTTTCCTCATAGTACAGTGCAACGTGATGTCCGAAATGGCTGACAAAATTAGGTACAAGCACGAAATATATGCAAGACAATATATGGTATATGTATAGCTTGGAAATTGTGACCGTTGCTCGCTCGCTCCGCTCGCTCGGAAAAATCTAGTCCAACCCCACAACCGATCCGACACGTTCGCAAATTTGAAATATGTCGCCATCATATCGAATAATGAACGCAAGATGGATTGGTTTTAGGTTAGGCTATAGTTTTCGAGCGAGCGCCGCGAGCGAGAGACGCGTAAAGGTGTGTCATAAACCAACGGTTTGGCACATACGGACATTGAAATATTCGCACCAGCCCGTGGAGCCGGAAGTATTTATCCTATTGCCTACCGACACATGTTTACAGTTTATGAATAGTTTCACATAAATAGTACTATTTCCTCATAGTACAGTGCAATGTGATGTCCGAAATGGCTGACAAAATTAGGTAATAACACGAAATATACGGAAGGCAATATAAGGTATATGTATAGCTTGGAAATTGTGACCGTTGCTCGCTCGCTCCGCTCGCTCGTAAAAATCTAGTCCAACCTCACAACCGATCCCACACGTTCGCAAATTTGAAATATGTCGCCACCATATCGAATAATGAACGCAAGATGGATTGGTTTTAGGTTAGGCTATAGTTTTCGAGCGAGCGCCGCGAGCGAGAGACGCGTATAGGTGTGTCATAAACCAACGGTTTGGCACATACGGACATTGAAATATTCGCACCAGCCCGAGGAGCCGGAAGTATTTATCCTAATGCCTACCGACACATGTTTACAGTTTATGAATAGTTTCACATAAATAGTACTATTTCCTCATAGTACAGTGCAATGTGATGTCCGAAATGGCTGACAAAATTAGGTAATAACACGAAATATATGGAAGGCAATATAAGGTATATGTATAGCTTGGAAATTGTGACCGTTGCTCGCTCGCTCCGCTCGCTCGGAAAAATCTAGTCCAACCTCACAACCGATCCCACACGTTCGCAAATTTGAAATATGTCGCCACCATATCGAATAATGAACGGAAGATGGATTGGTTTTAGGTTAGGCTATAGCTTTCGTGCGAGCGCAGCGAATGAGAGACGCGTAAAAGTGTGTCACAAACCATCGGTTTGGCACATACGGACATTGATATATTCGCACCAGCCCGAGGAGCCGGAAGTCTTTATCCTATTGCCTTCTGACAAATGTTTACGGTTTACCAATAGTTTCACATAATTAGTACCGTTTCCTCATAGTACAGTGCAACGTGATGTCCGAAATGGCTGACAAAATTAGGTACAAGCACGAAATATATGCAAGACAATATATGGTATATGTATAGCTTGGAAATTGTGACCGTTGCTCGCTCGCTCCGCTCGCTCGTAAAAATCTAGTCCAACCCCACAACCGATCCGACACGTTCGCAAATTTGATACATGTCGCCATCATATCGAATAATGAACGCAAGATGGATTGGTTTTAGGTTAGGCTATAGTTTTCGAGCGAGCGCCGCGAGCGAGAGACGCGTATAGGTGTGTCATAAACCAACGGTTTGGCACATACGGACATTGAAATATTCGCACCAGCCCGAGGAGCCGGGAGTATTTATCCTATTGCCTACCGACACATGTTTACAGTTTATGAATAGTTTCACGTAAATAGTACTATTTCCTCATAGTACAGTGCAATGTGATGTCCGAAATGGCTGACAAAATTAGGTAATAACACGAAATATATGGAAGGCAATATAAGGTATATGTATAGCTTGGAAGTTGTGACCGTTGCTCGCTCGCTCCGCTCGCTCGAAAAATCTAGTCCAACCTCACAACCGATCCCACACGTTCGCAAATTTGAAATATGTCGCCACCATATCGAATAATGAACGGAAGATGGATTGGTTTTAGGTTAGGCTATAGCTTTCGTGCGAGCGCAGCGAACGAGAGACGCGTAAAGGTGTGTCACAAACCATCGGTTTGGCACATACGGACATTGAAATATTCGCACCAGCCCGAGGAGCCGGAAGTATTTATCCTATTGCCTACCGACACATGTTTACAGTTTATGAATAGTTTCACATAAATAGTACTATTTCCTCATAGTACAGTGCAATGTGATGTCCGAAATGGCTGACAAAATTAGGTACAAGCACGAAATATATGCAAGACAATATATGGTATATGTATAGCTTGGAAATTGTGACCGTTGCTCAGTCGCTCCGCTCGCTCGTAAAAATCTAGCCCAACCTCACAACCGATCCCACACGTTCGCAAATTTGAAATATGTCGCCACCATATCGAATAATGAACGGAAGATGGATTGGTTTTAGGTTAGGCTATAGCTTTCGTGCGAGCGCAGCGAACGACAGACGCGTAAAGGTGTGTCACAAACCATCGGTTTGGCACATATGGACATTGATATATTCGCACCAGCCCGAGGAACCGGAAGTCTTTATCCTATTGCCTTCTGACAAATGTTTACGGTTTACCAATAGTTTCACATAATTAGTTCCGTTTCCTCATAGTTCAGTGCAACGTGATGTCCGAAATGGCTGACAAAATTAGGTAATAACACGATATATATGGAAGGCAATATAAGGTATATGTATAGCTTGGAAATTGTGACCGTTGCTCGCTCGCTCCGCTCGCTCGTAAAAATCTAGTCCAACCCCACAACCGATCCGACACGTTCGCAAATTTGAAATATGTCGCCATCATATCGAATAATGAACGCAAGATGGATTGGTTTTAGGTTAGGCTATAGTTTTCGAGCGAGCGCCGCGAGCGAGAGACGCGTAAAGGTGTGTCATAAACCAACGGTTTGGCACATACGGACATTGAAATATTCGCACCAGCCCGTGGAGCCGGAAGTATTTATCCTATTGCCTACCGACACATGTTTACAGTTTATGAATAGTTTCACATAAATAGTACTATTTCCTCATAGTACAGTGCAATGTGATGTCCGAAATGGCTGACAAAATTAGGTAATAACACGAAATATACGGAAGGCAATATAAGGTATATGTATAGCTTGGAAATTGTGACCGTTGCTCAGTCGCTCCGCTCGCTCGTAAAAATCTAGCCCAACCTCACAACCGATACCACACGTTCGCAAATTTGAAATATGTCGCCACCATATCGAATAATGAACGGAAGATGGATTGGTTTTAGGTTAGGCTATAGCTTTCGTGCGAGCGCAGCGAACGACAGACGCGTAAAGGTGTGTCACAAACCATCGGTTTGGCACATATGGACATTGATATATTCGCACCAGCCCGAGGAACCGGAAGTCTTTATCCTATTGCCTTCTGACAAATGTTTACGGTTTACCAATAGTTTCACATAATTAGTTCCGTTTCCTCATAGTTCAGTGCAACGTGATGTCCGAAATGGCTGACAAAATTAGGTAATAACACGAAATATATGGAAGGCAATATAAGGTATATGTATAGCTTGGAAATTGTGACCGTTGCTCGCTCGCTCCGCACGCTCGTAAAAATCTAGTCCAACCCCACAACCGATCCGACACGTTCGCAAATTTGAAATATGTCGCCATCATATCGAATAATGAACGGAAGATGGATTGGTTTTAGGTTAGGCTATAGCTTTCGTGCGAGCGCAGCGAACGACAGACGCGTAAAGGTGTGTCACAAACCATCGGTTTGGCACATACGGACCTTGATATATTCGCACCAGCCCGAGGAGCCGGAAGTCTTTATCCTATTGGCTTCTGACAAATGTTTACGGTTTACCAATAGTTTCACATAATTAGTACCGTTTTCTCATAGTACAGTGCAACGTGGTGTCCGAAATGGCTGACAAAATTAGGTACAAGCACGAAATATATGCAAGACAATATATGGTATATGTATAGCTTGGAAATTGTGACCGTTGCTCGCTCGCTCCGCTCGCTCGAAAAAATCTAGTCCAACCTCACAACCGATCCGACACGTTCGCAAATTTGAAATATGTCGCCATCATATCGAATAATGAACGCAAGATGGATTGGTTTTAGGTTAGGCTATAGTTTTCGAGCGAGCGCCGCGAGCGAGAGACGCGTATAGGTGTGTCATAAACCAACGGTTTGGCACATACGGACATTGAAATATTCGCAACAGCCCGAGGAGCCGGAAGTATTTATCCAATTGCCTACCGACACATGTTTACAGTTTATGAATAGTTTCACATAAATAGTACTATTTCCTCATAGTACAGTGCAATGTGATGTCCGAAGTGGCTGACAAAATTAGGTAATAACACGAAATATATGGAAGGCAATATAAGGTATATGTATAGCTTGGAAATTGTGACCGTTGCTCGCTCGCTCCGCTCGCTCGTAAAAATCTAGTCCAACCTCACAACCGATCCCACACGTTCGCAAATTTGAAATATGTCGCCACCATATCGAATAATGAACGGAAGATGGATTGGTTTTAGGTTAGGCTATAGCTTTCGTGCGAGCGCAGCGAACGAGAGACGCGTAAAGGTGTGTCACAAACCATCGGTTTGGCACATACGGACATTGATATATTCGCACCAGCCCGAGGAGCCGGAAGTCTTTATCCTATTGCCTTCTGACAAATGTTTACGGTTTACCAATAGTTTCACATAATTAGTACCGTTTCCTCATAGTACAGTGCAACGTGATGTCCGAAATTGCTGACAAAATTAGGTACAAGCACGAAATATATGCGAGACAAAATATGGTATATGTATAGCTTGGAAATTGTGACCGTTGCTCGCTCGCTCCGGTCGCTCGTAAAAATCTAGTCCAACCTCACAACCGATCCCACACGTTCGCAAATTTGAAATATGTCGCCACCATATCGAATAATGAACGGAAGATGGATTGGTTTTAGGTTAGGCTATAGCTTTCGTGCGAGCGCAGCGAACGAGAGACGCGTAAAGGTGTGTCACAAACCATCGGTTTGGCACATACGGACATAGATATATTCGCACCAGCCCGAGGAGCCGGAAGTCTTTATCCTATTGCCTTCTGACAAATGTTTACGGTTTACCAATAGTTTCACATAATTAGTACCGTTTCCTCATAGTACAGTGCAATGTGATGTCCGAAATGGCTGACAAAATTAGGTAATAAGACGAAATATATGGAAGGCAATATAAGGTATATGTATAGCTTGGGAATTGTGACCGTTGCTCGCTCGCTCCGCTCGCTCGTAAAAATCTAGTCCAACCTCACAACCGATACCACACGTTCGCAAATTTGAAATATGTCGCCACCATATCGAATAATGAACGGAAGATGGGTTGGTTTTAGGTTAGGCTATAGCTTTCGTGCGAGCGCAGCGAACGAGAGACGCGTAAAGGTGTGTCACAAACCATCGGTTTGGCACATACGGACATTGATATATTCGCACCAGCCCGAGGAGCCGGAAGTCATTATCCTAATGCCTTCTGACAAATGTTTACGGTTTACCAATAGTTTCACATAATTAGTACCGTTTCCTCATAGTACAGTGCAACGTGATGTCCGAAATGGCTGACAAAATTAGGTACAAGCACGAAATATATGCAAGACAATATATGGTATATGTATAGCTTGGAAATTGTGACCGTTGCTCGCTCGCTCCGCTCGCTCGTAAAAATCTAGTCCAACCCCACAACCGATCCGACACGTTCGCAAATTTGAAATATGTCGCCACCATATCGAATAATGAACGGAAGATGGATTGGTTTTAGGTTAGGCTATAGCTTTCGTGCGAGCGCAGCGAACGAGAGACGCGTAAAGGTGTGTCACAAACCATCGGTTTGGCACATACGGACATTGATATATTCGCACCAGCCCGAGGAGCCGGAAGTCTTTATCCTATTGCCTTCTGACAAATGTTTACGGTTTACCAATAGTTTCACATAATTAGTACCGTTTCCTCATAGTACAGTGCAACGTGATGTCCGAAATGGCTGACAAAATTAGGTACAAGCACGAAATATATGCAAGACAATATATGGTATATGTATAGCTTGAAAATTGTGACCGTTGATCGCTCGCTCCGCTCGCTCGTAAAAATCTAGTCCAACCCCACAACCGATCCGACACGTTCGCAAATTTGAAACATGTCGCCATCATATCGAATAATGAACGCAAGATGGATTGGTTTTAGGTTAGGCTATAGTTTTCGAGCGAGCGCCGCGAGCGAGAGACGCGTATAGGTGTGTCATAAACCAACGGTTTGGCACATACGGACATTGAAATATTCGCACCAGCCCGAGGAGCCGGAAGTATTTATCCAATTGCCTACCGACACATGTTTACAGTTTATGAATAGTTTCATATAAATAGTACAATTTCCTCATAGTACAGTGCAATGTGATGTCCGAAATGGCTGACAAAACTAGGTAATAACACGAAATATATGGAAGGCAATATAAGGTATATGTATAGCTTGGAAATTGTGACCGTTGCTCGCTCGCTCCGTTCGCTCGTAAAAATCTAGTCCAACCTCACAACCGATCCCACACGTTCGCAAATTTGAAATATGTCGCCACCATATCGAATAATGAACGGAAGATTGATTGGTTTTAGGTTAGGCTATAGCTTTCGTGCGGGCGCAACGAACGAGAGACGCGTAAAGGTGTGTCACAAACCATCGGTTTGGCACATACGGACATTGATATATTCGCACCAGCCCGAGGAGCCGGAAGTATTTATCCTATTGCCTACCGACACATGTTTACAGTTTATGAATAGTTTCACATAAATAGTACTATTTCCTCATAGTACAGTGCAATGTGATGTCCGAAGTGGCTGACAAAATTAGGTAATAACACGAAATATATGGAAGGCAATATAAGGTATATGTATAGCTTGGAAATTGTGACCGTTGCTCGCTCGCTCCGCTCGCTCGTAAAAATCTAGTCCAACCTCACAACCGATCCCACACGTTCGCAAATTTGAAAAATGTCGCCACCATATCGAATAATGAACGGAAGATGGATTGGTTTTAGGTTAGGCTATAGCTTTCGTGCGAGCGCAGCGAACGAGAGACGCGTAAAGGTGTGTCACAAACCATCGGTTTGGCACATACGGACATTGATATAATCGCACCAGCCCGAGGAGCCGGAAGTCTTTATCCTATTGCCTTCTGACAAATGTTTACGGTTTACCAATAGTTTCACATAATTAGTACCGTTTCCTCATAGTACAGTGCAACGTGATGTCCGAAATTGCTGACAAAATTAGGTACAAGCACGAAATATATGCGAGACAATATATGGTATATGTATAGCTTGGAAATTGTGACTGCTGCACGCCTGCTCCGCTCGCTCATAAAAATCTGGTCCAACCTCACAACCGATCCGACACGTTCGCAAATTCGAGACATGTCGCCACCATATGAAATAAAGAACGGAAGCTGGATTGGTTTTAGGTTAGGCTATAGCATTCGCGCGAGCATGGCGAGCGAGGGACGCGGAGAGGTGTGTCACAATCCAACGGTTTGGCACATGGGGACATTGAAATATTCGCACCAGCCCGAGGAGCCGGAAGTCTTTATCCTATTGCCTTCTGACAAATGTTCACGGTTTACTAATAGTTTCACATAATTAGCACCGTTTCCTCATAGTACAGTGCAATGTGATGTCCGAAATGGCTGACAAAATTTGGTAATAACACGAAATATATGGAAGGCAATATAAGGTATATGTATAGCTTGGAAATTGTGACCGTTGCTCGCTCGCTCCGCTCGCTCGTAAAAATCTAGTCCAACCTCACAAGCGATCCGACACGTTCGCAAATTTGAAATATGTCGCCACCATATCCAATAATGAACGGAAGAGTGATTGGTTTTAGGTTAGGCTATAGCTTTCGTGCGAGCGCGGCGAGCGAGAGACGCGTAAAGGTGTGTCACAAACCAACGGTTTGGCACATACGGACATTGAAATATTCGCACCAGCCCGAGGAGCCGGAAGTATTTATCCTATTGCCTACCGACACATGTTTACAGTTTATGAATAGTTTCACATAAATAGTACTATTTCCTCATAGTACAGTGCAATGCGATGTCCGAAATGGCTGACAAAATTAGGTAATAACACGAAATATATGGAAGGCAATATAAGGTATATGTATAGCTTGGAAATTGTGACCGTTGCTCGCTCGCTCCGCTCGCTCGTAAAAATCTAGTCCAACCTCACAACCGATCCCACACGTTCGCAAATTTGAAATATGTCGCCACCATATCGAATAATGAACGGAAGATGGATTGGTTTTAGGTTAGGCTATAGCTTTCGTGCGAGCGCAGCGAACGAGAGACGCGTAAAGGTGTGTCACAAACCATCGGTTTGGCACATGCGGACATTGATATATTCGCACCAGCCCGAGGAGCCGGAAGTCTTTATCCTATTGCCTTCTGACAAATGTTTACGGTTTACCAATAGTTTCACATAATTAGTACCGCTTCCTCATAGTACAGTGCAATGTGATGTCCGAAATGGCTGACAAAATTAGGTAATAACACGAAATATATGGAAGGCAATATAAGGTATATGTATAGCTTGGAAATTGTGACCGTTGCTCGCTCGCTCCGCTCGCTCGTAAAAATCTAGTCCAACCTCACAACCGATCCCACACGTTCGCAAATTTGAAATATGTCGCCACCATATCGAATAATGAACGGAAGATGGATTGGTTTTAGGTTAGGCTATAGCTTTCGTGCGAGCGCAGCGAACGAGAGACGCGTAAAGGTGTGTTACAAACCATCGGTTTGGCACATACGGACACTGATATATTCGCACCAGCCCGAGGAGCCGGAAGTCTTTATCCTATTGCCTTCTGACAAATGTTTACGGTTTACCAATAGTTTCACATAATTAGTACCGTTTCCTCATAGTACAGTGCAACGTGATGTCCGAAATGGCTGACAAAATTAGGTACAAGCACGAAATATATGCAAGACAATATATGGTATATGTATAGCTTGGAAATTGTGACCGTTGCTCGCTCGCTCCGCTCGCTCGGAAAAATCTAGTCCAACCCCACAACCGATCCGACACGTTCGCAAATTTGAAATATGTCGCCATCATATCGAATAATGAACGCAAGATGGATTGGTTTTAGGTTAGGCTATAGTTTTCGAGCGAGCGCAGCGAGCGAGAGACGCGTATATATGTGTCATAAACCAACGGTTTGGCACATACGGACATTGAAATATTCGCACCAGCCCGAGGAGCCGGATGTATTTATCCTATTGCCTACCGACACATGTTTACAGTTTATGAATAGTTTTACATAAATAGTACTATTTCCTCATAGTACAGTGCAATGTGATGTCCGAAATGGCTGACAAAATTAGGTAATAACACGAAATATATGGAAGGCAATATAAGGTATATGTATAGCTTGGAAATTGTGACCGTTGCTCGCTCGCTCCGCTCGCTCGTAAAAATCTAGTCCAACCTCACAACCGATCCCACACGTTCGCAAATTTGAAATATGTCGCCACCATATCGAATAATGAACGGAAGATGGATTGGTTTTAGGTTAGGCTATAGCTTTCGTGCGAGCGCAGCTAACGGGAGACGCGTAAAGGTGTGTCACAAACCATCGGTTTGGCACATACGGACATTGATATATTCGCACCAGCCCGAGGAGCCGGAAGTCTTTATCCTATTGCCTTCTGACAAATGTTTACGGTTTACCAATAGTTTCACATAATTAGTACCGTTTCCTCATAGTACAGTGCAATGTGATGTCCGAAATGGCTGACAAAATTAGGTAATAACACGAAATATATGGAAGGCAATATAAGGTATATGTATAGCTTGGAAATTGTGACCGTTGCTCGCTCGCTCCGCTCGCTCGTAAAAATCTAGTCCAACCTCACAACCGATCCCACACGTTCGCAAATTTGAAATATGTCGCCACCATATCGAATAATGAACGGAAGATGGATTGGTTTTAGGTTAGGCTATAGCTTTCGTGCGAGCGCAGCGAACGAGAGACGCGTAAAGGTGTGTCACAAACCATCGGTTTGGCACATGCGGACATTGATATATTCGCACCAGCCCGAGGAGCCGGAAGTCTTTATCCTAATGCCTTCTGACAAATGTTTACGGTTTACCAATAGTTTCACATAATTAGTACCGTTTCCTCATAGTACAGTGCAACGTGATGTCCGAAATGGCTGACAAAATTAGGTACAAGCACGAGATATATGCAAGACAATATATGGTATATGTATAGCTTGGAAATTGTGACCGTTGCTCGCTCGCTCCGCTCGCTCGAAAAAATCTAGTCCAACCTCACAACCGATCCCACACGTTCGCAAATTCGAAACATGTCGCCACCATATCGAATAATGAACGGAAGATGGATTGGTTTTAGGTTAGGCTATAGTTTTCGTGCGAGCGCAGCGAGCGAGAGACGCGTATAGGTGTGTCATAAACCAACGGTTTGGCACATACGGACATTGAAATATTCGCACCAGCCCGAGGAGCCGGAAGTATTTATCCTATTGCCTACCGACACATGTTTACAGTTTATGAATAGTTTCACATAAATAGTACTATTTCCACATAGTACAATGCAATGTGATGTCCGAAATGGCTGACAAAATTAGGTACAAGCACGAAATATATGCAAGGCAATAAAAGATATATGTATAGCTTGGAAATTGTGACTGCTGCACGCCTACTCCGCTCGCTCGTAAAAATCTGGTCCAACCTCACAACCGATCCGACACGTTCGCAAATTCGAGACATGTCGCCACCATATCAAATAAAGAACGGAAGCTGGATTGGTTTTAGGTTAGGCTATAGCATTCGCGCGAGCACGGCGAGCGAGGGACGCGGAGAGGTGTGTCACAATCCAACGGTTGGGCACATGGGGACATTGAAATATTCGCACCAGCCCGAGGAGCCGGAAGTCTTTATCCTATTGCCTTCTGACAAATGTTCACGGTTTACTAATAGTTTCACATAATTAGCACCGTTTCCTCATAGTACAGTGCAATGTGATGTCCGAAATGGCTGACAAAATTAGGTAATAACACGAAATATATGGAAGGCAATATAAGGTATATGTATAGCTTGGAAATTGTGACCGTTGCTCGCTCGCTCCGCTCGCTCGTAAAAATCTAGTCCAACCTCACAACCGATCCCACACGTTCGCAAATTTGAAATATGTCGCCACCATATCGAATAATGAACGCAAGATGGATTGGTTTTAGGTTAGGCTATAGTCTTCGAGCGAGCGCAGCGAGCGAGCGACGCGTAAATGTGTGTCACATACCAACGGTTTGGCACATACGGACATTGAAACATTCGCACCAGCCCGAGGAGCCGGAAGTATTTATCCTATTGCCTACTGACAAATGTTTACAGTTTATGAATAGTTTCACATAAATAGTACTATTTCCACATATAACAGTGCAATGTGATGTCCGAAATGGCAGACAAAATTAGGTACTAGCACGAATACTATGCAAGGCAATATATGGTATATGTGTAGCTTGGAAATTGTGACCGTTTCTCGCTCGCTCCGCTCGCTCGCAAAAATCTAGTCCAACCTCACAACCGATCCGTCTCGTTCGCAAATTTGAAATATGTCGCCACCATATCGAAGAATGACGGAAGATGGATTGGTTTTAGGTTGGGCTATAGTTTTCGAGCGAGCGACGCGTAAATGTGTGTCTCAAACCAACGGTTTGGCACATACGGACATTGAAATATTCGCACCAGCCCGAGGAGCCGGAAGTATTTATCCTATTGCCTACCGACACATGTTTACAGTATATGAATAGTTTCACATAAATAGTATTTCCACATATAACAGTGCAATGTGATGTCCGAAATGGCTGGCGAATGTAGGTAATAACACGAAATATAAGCCAAGCAATATAAGGTATATGTATAGCTTGGAAATTGTGACCGTTGCACGCTCGCTCCGCTCGCTCGTAAAAATTTGGTCCATCCTCACAACCGATCCCACACGTTCGCAAATTCGAAACATGTCGCCACCATATCGAATAATGAACGGAAGATGGATTGGTTTTAGGTTAGGCTATAGCTTTCGTGCGGGCGCAGCGAGCGAGAGACGCGAAAAGGTGTGTCACAATCCAACGGTTTGGCACATACGGACATAGATATATTCGCACCAGCCCGAGGAGCCGGAAGTATTTATCCAATTGCCTACCGACACATGTTTACAGTTTATGAATAGTTTCACATAAATAGTGCAATTTCCTCATAGTACAGTGCAATGTGATGTCCGAAATGGCTGACAAAATTAGGTAATAACACGAAATATATGGAAGGCAATATAAGGTATATGTATAGCTTGGAAATTGTGACCGTTGCTCGCTCGCTCCGTTCGCTCGTAAAATTCTAGTCCAACCTCACAACCGATCCCACACGTTCGCAAATTTGAAATATGTCGCCACCATATCGAATAATGAACGGAAGATGGATTGGTTTTAGGTTAGGCTATAGCTTTCGTGCGAGCGCAGCGAAAGAGAGATGCGTAAAGGTGTGTCACAAACCATCGGTTTGGCACATACGGACATTGATATATTCGCACCAGCCCGAGGAGCCGGAAGTCTTTATCCTATTGCCTTCTGACAAATGTTTACGGTTTACCAATAGTTTCACATAATTAGTACCGTTTCCTCATAGTACAGTGCAACGTGATGTCCGAAATGGCTGACAAAATTAGGTACAAGCACGAAATATATGCAAGACAATATATGGTATATGTATAGCTTGGAAATTGTGACCGTTGCTCGCTCGCTCCGCTCGCTCGTAAAAATCTAGTCCAACCTCACAACCGATCCGACACGTTCGCAAATTTGAAATATGTCGCCATCATATCGAATAATGAACGCAAGATGGATTGGTTTTAGGTTAGGCTATAGTTTTCGAGCGAGCGCCGCGAGCGAGAGACGCGTAAAGGTGTGTCATAAAGCAACGGTTTGGCACATACGGACATTGAAATATTCGCACCAGCCCGAGGAGCCGGAAGTATTTATCCTATTGCCTACCGACACATGTTTACAGTTTATGAATAGTTTCACATAAATAGTACTATTTCCTCATAGTACAGTGCAATGTGATGTCCGAAGTGGCTGACAAAATTAGGTAATAACACGAAATATATGGAAGGCAATATAAGGTATATGTATAGCTTGGAAATTGTGACCGTTGCTCGCTCGCTCCGCTCGCTCGTAAAAATCTAGTACAACCTCACAACCCATCCCACACGTTCGCAAATTTGAAATATGTCGCCACCATATCGAATAATGAACGGAAGATGGATTGGTTTTAGGTTAGGCTATAGCTTTCGTGCGAGCGCAGCTAACGGGAGACGCGTAAAGGTGTGTCACAAACCATCGGTTTGGCACATACGGACATTGATATATTCGCACCAGCCCGAGGAGCCGGAAGTCTTTATCCTATTGCCTTCTGACAAATGTTTACGGTTTACCAATAGTTTCACATAATTAGTACCGCTTCCTCATAGTACAGTGCAATGTGATGTCCGAAATGGCTGACAAAATTAGGTAATAACACGAAATATATGGAAGGCAATATAAGGTATATGTATAGCTTGGAAATTGTGACCGTTGCACGCTCGCTCCGCTCGCTCGTAAAAATTTGGTCCATCCTCACAACCGATCCCACACGTTCGCAAATTCGAAACATGTCGCCACCATATCGAATAATGAACGGAAGATGGATTGGTTTTAGGTTAGGCTATAGCTTTCGTGCGGGCGCAGCGAGCGAGAGACGCGAAAAGGTGTGTCACAATCCAACGGTTTGGCACATACGGACATAGATATATTCGCACCAGCCCGAGGAGCCGGAAGTATTTATCCAATTGCCTACCGACACATGTTTACAGTTTATGAATAGTTTCACATAAATAGTGCAATTTCCTCATAGTACAGTGCAATGTGATGTCCGAAATGGCTGACAAAATTAGGTAATAACACGAAATATATGGAAGGCAATATAAGGTATATGTATAGCTTGGAAATTGTGACCGTTGCTCGCTCGCTACGTTCGCTCGTAAAAATCTAGTCCAACCTCACAACCGATCCCACACGTTCGCAAATTTGAAATATGTCGCCACCATATCGAATAATGAACGGAAGATGGATTGGTTTTAGGTTAGGCTATAGCTTTCGTGCGAGCGCAGCGAACGAGAGATGCGTAAAGGTGTGTCACAAACCATCGGTTTGGCACATACGGACATTGATATATTCGCACCAGCCCGAGGAGCCGGAAGTCTTTATCCTATTGCCTTCTGACAAATGTTTACGGTTTACCAATAGTTTCACATAATTAGTACCGTTTCCTCATAGTACAGTGCAACGTGATGTCCGAAATGGCTGACAAAATTAGGTACAAGCACGAAATATATGCAAGACAATATATGGTATATGTATAGCTTGGAAATTGTGACCGTTGCTCGCTCGCTCCGCCCGCTCGTAAAAATCTAGTCCAACCTCACAACCGATCCGACACGTTCGCAAATTTGAAATATGTCGTCATCATATCGAATAATGAACGCAAGATGGATTGGTTTTAGGTTAGGCTATAGTTTTCGAGCGAGCGCCGCGAGCGAGAGACGCGTAAAGGTGTGTCATAAAGCAACGGTTTGGCACATACGGACATTGAAATATTCGCACCAGCCCGAGGAGCCGGAAGTATTTATCCTATTGCCTACCGACACATGTTTACAGTTTATGAATAGTTTCACATAAATAGTACTATTTCCTCATAGTACAGTGCAATGTGATGTCCGAAGTGGCTGACAAAATTAGGTAATAACACGAAATATATGGAAGGCAATATAAGGTATATGTATAGCTTGGAAATTGTGACCGTTGCTCGCTCGCTCCGCTCGCTCGTAAAAATCTAGTCTAACCTCACAACCCATCCCACACGTTCGCAAATTTGAAATATGTCGCCACCATATCGAATAATGAACGGAAGATGGATTGGTTTTAGGTTAGGCTATAGCTTTCGTGCGAGCGCAGCTAACGGGAGACGCGTAAAGGTGTGTCACAAACCATCGGTTTGGCACATACGGACATTGATATATTCGCACCAGCCCGAGGAGCCGGAAGTCTTTATCCTATTGCCTTCTGACAAATGTTTACGGTTTACCAATAGTTTCACATAATTAGTACCGCTTCCTCATAGTACAGTGCAATGTGATGTCCGAAATGGCTGACAAAATTAGGTAATAACACGAAATATATGGAAGGCAATATAAGGTATATGTATAGCTTGGAAATTGTGACCGTTGCTCGCTCGCTCCGCTCGCTCGGAAAAATCTAGTCCAACCTCACAACCGATCCCACACGTTCGCAAATTTGAAATATGTCGCCACCATATCGAATAATGAACGGAAGATGGATTGGTTTTAGGTTAGGCTATAGCTTTCGTGCTAGCGCAGCGAACGAGAGACGCGTAAAGGTGTGTCACAAACCATCGGTTTGGCACATACGGACATTGATATATTCGCACCAGCCCGAGGAGCCGGAAGTCTTTATCCTATTGCCTTCTGACAAATGTTTACGGTTTACCAATAGTTTCACATAATTAGTACCGTTTCCTCATAGTACAGTGCAACGTGATGTCCGAAATGGCTGACAAAATTAGGTACAAGCACGAAATATATGCAAGACAATATATGGTATATGTATATCTTGAAAATTGTGACCGTTGCTCGCTCGCTCCGCTCGCTCGTAAAAATCTAGTCCAACCCCACAACCGATCCGACACGTTCGCAAATTTGAAACATGTCGCCATCATATCGAATAATGAACGCAAGATGGATTGGTTTTAGGTTAGGCTATAGATTTCGAGCGAGCGCAGCGAGCGAGCGACGCGTAAATGTGTGTCACAAACCAACGGTTTGGCACATACGGACTTTGAAACATTCGCACCAACCCGAGGAGCCGGAAGTCTTTATCCTATTGCCTACCGACACATGTTTACAGTATATGAATAGTTTCACATAAATAGTACTATTTCCTCATAGTACAGTGCAATGTGATGTCCGAAGTGGCTGACAAAATTAGGTAATAACACGACATATATGCAAGGCAATATAAGATGTATGTATAGGTTGGAAATTGAGATCGTTTCTCGCTCTCTCCGCTCGCTCGAAAAAATCTAGTCCAACCTCACAACCGATCCCACACGTTCGCAAATTCGAAACATGTCGCCACCATATCGAATAATGAACGGAAGATGGATTGGTTTTAGGTTAGGCTATAGTTTTCGTGCGAGCGCAGCGAGCGAGAGACGCGTATAGGTGTGTCATAAACCAACGGTTTGGCACATACGGACATTGAAATATTCGCACCAGCCCGAGGAGCCGGAAGTATTTATCCTATTGCCTACCGACACATGTTTACAGTTTATGAATAGTTTCACATAAATAGTACTATTTCCACATAGTACAATGCAATGTGATGTCCGAAATGGCTGACAAAATTAGGTACAAGCACGAAATATATGCAAGGCAATAAAAGATATATGTATAGCTTGGAAATTGTGACTGCTGCACGCCTGCTCCGCTCGCTCGTAAAAATCTGGTCCAACCTCACAACCGATCCGACACGTTCGCAAATTCGAGACATGTCGCCACCATATCAAATAAAGAACGGAAGCTGGATTGGTTTTAGGTTAGGCTATAGCATTCGCGCGAGCATGGCGAGCGAGGGACGCGGAGAGGTGTGTCACAATCCAACGGTTTGGCACATGGGGACATTGAAATATTCGCACCAGCCCGAGGAGCCGGAAGTCTTTATCCTATTGCCTTCTGACAAATGTTCACGGTTTACCAATAGTTTCACATAATTAGTACCGTTTCCTCATAGTACAGTGCAACGTGATGTCCGAAATGGCTGACAAAATTAGGTACAAGCACGAAATATATGCAAGACAATATATGGTATATGTATAGCTTGGAAATTGTGACCGTTGCTCGCTCGCTCCGCTCGCTCGTAAAAATCTAGTCCAACCTCACAACCGATCCGACACGTTCGCAAATTTGAAATATGTCGCCATCATATCGAATAATGAACGCAAGATGGATTGGTTTTAGGTTAGGCTATAGTTTTCGAGCGAGCGCCGCGAGCGAGAGACGCGTAAAGGTGTGTCATAAAGCAACGGTTTGGCACATACGGACATTGAAATATTCGCACCAGCCCGAGGAGCCGGAAGTATTTATCCTATTGCCTACCGACACATGTTTACAGTTTATGAATAGTTTCACATAAATAGTACTATTTCCTCATAGTACAGTGCAATGTGATGTCCGAAGTGGCTGACAAAATTAGGTAATAACACGAAATATATGGAAGGCAATATAAGGTATATGTATAGCTTGGAAATTGTGACCGCTGCTCGCTCGCTCCGCTCGCTCGTAAAAATCTAGTCCAACCTCACAACCGATCCCACACGTTCGCAAATTTGAAATATGTCGCCACCATATCGAATAATGAACGGAAGATGGATTGGTTTTAGGTTAGGCTATAGCTTTCGTGCGAGCGCAGCGAACGAGAGACGCGTAAAGGTGTGTCACAAACCATCGGTTTGGCACATACGGACCTTGATATATTCGCACCAGCCCGAGGAGCCGGAAGTCTTTATCCTATTGCCTTCTGACAAATGTTTACGGTTTACCAATAGTTTCACATAATTAGTACCGTTTCCTCATAGTACAGTGCAACGTGATGTCCGAAATGGCTGACAAAATTAGGTACAAGCACGAAATATATGCAAGACAATATATGGTATATGTATAGCTTGGAAATTGTGACCGTTGCTCGCTCGCTCCGCTCGCTCGAAAAAATCTAGTCCAACCTCACAACCGATCCGACACGTTCGCAAATTTGAAATATGTCGCCATCATATCGAATAATGAACGCAAGATGGATTGGTTTTAGGTTAGGCTATAGTTTTCGAGCGAGCGCCGCGAGCGAGAGACGCGTAAAGGTGTGTCATAAAGCAACGGTTTGGCACATACGGACATTGAAATATTCGCACCAGCCCGAGGAGCCGGAAGTATTTATCCTATTGCCTACCGACACATGTTTACAGTTTATGAATAGTTTCACATAAATAGTACTATTTCCTCATAGTACAGTGCAATGTGATGTCCGAAGTGGCTGACAAAATTAGGTAATAACACGAAATATATGGAAGGCAATATAAGGTATATGTATAGCTTGGAAATTGTGACCGTTGCTCGCTCGCTCCGCTCGCTCGGAAAAATCTAGTCCAACCTCACAACCGATCCCACACGTTCGCAAATTTGAAATATGTCGCCACCATATCGAATAATGAACGGAAGATGGATTGGTTTTAGGTTAGGCTATAGCTTTCGTGCTAGCGCAGCGAACGAGAGACGCGTAAAGGTGTGTCACAAACCATCGGTTTGGCACATACGGACACTGATATATTCGCACCAGCCCGAGGAGCCGGAAGTCTTTATCCTATTGCCTTCTGACAAATGTTTACGGTTTACCAATATTTTCACATAATTAGTACCGTTTCCTCATAGTACAGTGCAACGTGATGTCCGAAATGGCTGACAAAATTAGGTACAAGCACGAAATATATGCAAGACAATATATGGTATATGTATATCTTGAAAATTGTGACCGTTGCTCGCTCGCTCCGCTCGCTCGTAAAAATCTAGTCCAACCCCACAACCGATCCGACACGTTCGCAAATTTGAAACATGTCGCCATCATATCGAATAATGAACGCAAGATGGATTGGTTTTAGGTTAGGCTATAGATTTCGAGCGAGCGCAGCGAGCGAGCGACGCGTAAATGTGTGTCACAAACCAACGGTTTGGCACATACGGACATTGAAACATTCGCACCAACCCGAGGAGCCGGAAGTCTTTATCCTATTGCCTACCGAAACATGTTTACAGTATATGAATAGTTTCACATAAATAGTACTATTTCCTCATAGTACAGTGCAATGTGATGTCCGAAGTGGCTGACAAAATTAGGTAATAACACGACATATATGCAAGGCAATATAAGATGTATGTATAGGTTGGAAATTGAGATCGTTTCTCGCTCTCTCCGCTCGCTCGAAAAAATCTAGTCCAACCTCACAACCGATCCCACACGTTCGCAAATTCGAAACATGTCGCCACCATATCGAATAATGAACGGAAGATGGATTGGTTTTAGGTTAGGCTATAGTTTTCGTGCGAGCGCAGCGAGCGAGAGACGCGTATAGGTGTGTCATAAACCAACGGTTTGGCACATACGGACATTGAAATATTCGCACCAGCCCGAGGAGCCGGAAGTATTTATCCTATTGCCTACCGACACATGTTTACAGTTTATGAATAGTTTCACATAAATAGTACTATTTCCACATAGTACAATGCAATGTGATGTCCGAAATGGCTGACAAAATTAGGTACAAGCACGAAATATATGCAAGGCAATAAAAGATATATGTATAGCTTGGAAATTGTGACTGCTGCACGCCTGCTCCTCTCGCTCGTAAAAATCTGGTCCAACCTCACAACCGATCCGACACGTTCGCAAATTCGAGACATGTCGCCACCATATCAAATAAAGAACGGAAGCTGGATTGGTTTTAGGTTAGGCTATAGCATTCGCGCGAGCATGGCGAGCGAGGGACGCGGAGAGGTGTGTCACAATCCAACGGTTTGGCACATGGGGACATTGAAATATTCGCACCAGCCCGAGGAGCCGGAAGTCTTTATCCTATTGCCTTCTGACAAATGTTCACGGTTTACCAATAGTTTCACATAATTAGTACCGTTTCCTCATAGTACAGTGCAACGTGATGTCCGAAATGGCTGACAAAATTAGGTACAAGCACGAAATATATGCAAGACAATATATGGTATATGTATAGCTTGGAAATTGTGACTGCTGCACGCCTACTCCGCTCGCTCGTAAAAATCTGGTCCAACCTCACAACCGATCCGACACGTTCGCAAATTCGAGACATGTCGCCACCATATCAAATAAAGAACGGAAGCTGGATTGGTTTTAGGTTAGGCTATAGCATTCGCGCGAGCACGGCGAGCGAGGGACGCGGAGAGGTGTGTCACAATCCAACGGTTGGGCACATGGGGACATTGAAATATTCGCACCAGCCCGAGGAGCCGGAAGTCTTTATCCTATTGCCTTCTGACAAATGTTCACGGTTTACTAATAGTTTCACATAATTAGCACCGTTTCCTCATAGTACAGTGCAATGTGATGTCCGAAATGGCTGACAAAATTAGGTAATAACACGAAATATATGGAAGGCAATATAAGGTATATGTATAGCTTGGAAATTGTGACCGTTGCTCGCTCGCTCCGCTCGCTCGTAAAAATCTAGTCCAACCTCACAACCGATCCCACACGTTCGCAAATTTGAAATATGTCGCCACCATATCGAATAATGAACGCAAGATGGATTGGTTTTAGGTTAGGCTATAGTCTTCGAGCGAGCGCAGCGAGCGAGCGACGCGTAAATGTGTGTCACATACCAACGGTTTGGCACATACGGACATTGAAACATTCGCACCAGCCCGAGGAGCCGGAAGTATTTATCCTATTGCCTACTGACAAATGTTTACAGTTTATGAATAGTTTCACATAAATAGTACTATTTCCACATATAACAGTGCAATGTGATGTCCGAAATGGCAGACAAAATTAGGTACTAGCACGAATACTATGCAAGGCAATATATGGTATATGTGTAGCTTGGAAATTGTGACCGTTTCTCGCTCGCTCCGCTCGCTCGCAAAAATCTAGTCCAACCTCACAACCGATCCGTCTCGTTCGCAAATTTGAAATATGTCGCCACCATATCGAAGAATGACGGAAGATGGATTGGTTTTAGGTTGGGCTATAGTTTTCGAGCGAGCGCCGCGAGCGAGAGGACGCGTAAAGGTGTGTCATAAAGCAACGGTTTGGCACATACGGACATTGAAATATTTCGCACAGCCAGCCCCGAGGAGCCGGAAGTATTTATCCTATTGCCTACCGACACATGTTTACAGTTTATGAATAGTTTCACATAAAAGTACTATTTCCTCATAGTTACAGTGCAATGTGATGTCCGAAGTGGCTGACAAAATTAGGTAATAACACGAAATATATGGAAGGCAATATAAGGTATATGTATAGCTTGGAAATTGTGACCGTTGCTCGCTCGCTCCGCTCGCTCGTAAAAATCTAGTCCAACCTAACAACCCATCCCACACGTTCGCAAATTGAAATATGTCGCCACCATATCGAATAATGAACGGAAGATGGATTGGTTTTAGGTTAGGCTATAGCTTTCGTGCGAGCGCAGCTAACGGGAGAACGCGTAAAGGTGTGTCACAAACCATCGGTTTGGCACATACGGACATTGATATATTCGCACCAGCCCGAGGAGCCGGAAGTCTTTATCCTATTGCCTTCTGACAAATGTTTACGGTTTACCAATAGTTTCACATAATTAGTACCGCTTCCTCATAGTACAGTGCAATGTGATGTCCGAAATGGCTGACAAAATTAGGTAATAACACGAAATATATGGAAGGCAATATAAGGTATATGTATAGCTTGGAAATTGTGACCGTTGCACGCTCGCTCCGCTCGCTCGTAAAAATTTGGTCCATCCTCACAACCGATCCCACACGTTCGCAAATTCGAAACATGTCGCCACCATATCGAATAATGAACGGAAGATGGATTGGTTTTAGGTTAGGCTATAGCTTTCGTGCGGGCGCAGCGAGCGAGAGACGCGAAAAGGTGTGTCACAATCCAACGGTTTGGCACATACGGACATAGATATATTCGCACCAGCCCGAGGAGCCGGAAGTATTTATCCAATTGCCTACCGACACATGTTTACAGTTTATGAATAGTTTCACATAAATAGTGCAATTTCCTCATAGTTCAGTGCAATGTGATGTCCGAAATGGCTGACAAAATTAGGTAATAACACGAAATATATGGAAGGCAATATAAGGTATATGTATAGCTTGGAAATTGTGACCGTTGCTCGCTCGCTACGTTCGCTCGTAAAAATCTAGTCCAACCTCACAACCGATCCCACACGTTCGCAAATTTGAAATATGTCGCCACCATATCGAATAATGAACGGAAGATGGATTGGTTTTAGGTTAGGCTATAGCTTTCGTGCGAGCGCAGCGAACGAGAGATGCGTAAAGGTGTGTCACAAACCATCGGTTTGGCACATACGGACATTGATATATTCGCACCAGCCCGAGGAGCCGGAAGTCTTTATCCTATTGCCTTCTGACAAATGTTTACGGTTTACCAATAGTTTCACATAATTAGTACCGTTTCCTCATAGTACAGTGCAACGTGATGTCCGAAATGGCTGACAAAATTGGGTACAAGCACGAAATATATGCAAGACAATATATGGTATATGTATAGCTTGGAAATTGTGACCGTTGCTCGCTCGCTCCGCTCGCTCGTAAAAATCTAGTCCAACCTCACAACCCATCCCACACGTTCGCAAATTTGAAATATGTCGCCACCATATCGAATAATGAACGGAAGATGGATTGGTTTTAGGTTAGGCTATAGCTTTCGTGCGAGCGCAGCTAACGGGAGACGCGTAAAGGTGTGTCATAAAGCAACGGTTTGGCACATACGGACATTGATATATTCGCACCAGCCCGAGGAGCCGGAAGTCTTTATCCTATTGCCTTCTGACAAATGTTTACGGTTTACCAATAGTTTCACATAATTAGTACCGCTTCCTCATAGTACAGTGCAATGTGATGTCCGAAATGGCTGACAAAATTAGGTAATAACACGAAATATATGGAAGGCAATATAAGGTATATGTATAGCTTGGAAATTGTGACCGTTGCACGCTCGCTCCGCTCGCTCGTAAAAATTTGGTCCATCCTCACAACCGATCCCACACGTTCGCAAATTCGAAACATGTCGCCACCATATCGAATAATGAACGGAAGATGGATTGGTTTTAGGTTAGGCTATAGCTTTCGTGCGGGCGCAGCGAGCGAGAGACGCGAAAAGGTGTGTCACAATCCAACGGTTTGGCACATACGGACATAGATATATTCGCACCAGCCCGAGGAGCCGGAAGTATTTATCCAATTGCCTACCGACACATGTTTACAGTTTATGAATAGTTTCACATAAATAGTGCAATTTCCTCATAGTTCAGTGCAATGTGATGTCCGAAATGGCTGACAAAATTGGGTAATAACACGAAATATATGGAAGGCAATATAAGGTATATGTATAGCTTGGAAATTGTGACCGTTGCTCGCTCGCTCCGTTCGCTCGTAAAAATCTAGTCCAACCTCACAACCGATCCCACACGTTCGCAAATTTGAAATATGTCGCCACCATATCGAATAATGAACGGAAGATGGATTGGTTTTAGGTTAGGCTATAGCTTTCGTGCGAGCGCAGCGAACGAGAGATGCGTAAAGGTGTGTCACAAACCATCGGTTTGGCACATACGGACATTGATATATTCGCACCAGCCCGAGGAGCCGGAAGTCTTTATCCTATTGCCTTCTGACAAATGTTTACGGTTTACCAATAGTTTCACATAATTAGTACCGTTTCCTCATAGTACAGTGCAACGTGATGTCCGAAATGGCTGACAAAATTAGGTACAAGCACGAAATATATGCAAGACAATATATGGTATATGTATAGCTTGGAAATTGTGACCGTTGCTCGCTCGCTCCGCTCGCTCGTAAAAATCTAGTCCAACCTCACAACCGATCCGACACGTTCGCAAATTTGAAATATGTCGCCATCATATCGAATAATGAACGCAAGATGGATTGGTTTTAGGTTAGGCTATAGTTTTCGAGCGAGCGCCGCGAGCGAGAGACGCGTAAAGGTGTGTCATAAAGCAACGGTTTGGCACATACGGACATTGAAATATTCGCACCAGCCCGAGGAGCCGGAAGTATTTATCCTATTGCCTACCGACACATGTTTACAGTTTATGAATAGTTTCACATAAATAGTACTATTTCCTCATAGTACAGTGCAATGTGATGTCCGAAATGGCTGACTATATTAGGTACTAACACGAAATATATGGAAGGCAATATAAGGTATATGTATAGCTTGGAAATTGTGACCGTTGCACGCTCGCTCCGCTCGCTCGTAAAAATTTGGTCCATCCTCACAACCGATCCCACACGTTCGCAAATTCGAAACATGTCGCCACCATATCGAATAATGAACGGAAGATGGATTGGTTTTAGGTTAGGCTATAGTTTTCGAGCGAGCGCCGCGAGCGAGAGACGCGTAAAGGTGTGTCATAAAGCAACGGTTTGGCACATACGGACATTGAAATATTCGCACCAGCCCGAGGAGCCGGAAGTATTTATCCTATTGCCTACCGACACATGTTTACAGTTTATGAATAGTTTCACATAAATAGTACTATTTCCTCATAGTACAGTGCAATGTGATGTCCGAAGTGGCTGACAAAATTAGGTAATAACACGAAATATATGGAAGGCAATATAAGGTATATGTATAGCTTGGAAATTGTGACCGTTGCTCGCTCGCTCCGCTCGCTCGTAAAAATCTAGTCTAACCTCACAACCCATCCCACACGTTCGCAAATTTGAAATATGTCGCCACCATATCGAATAATGAACGGAAGATGGATTGGTTTTAGGTTAGGCTATAGCTTTCGTGCGAGCGCAGCTAACGGGAGACGCGTAAAGGTGTGTCACAAACCATCGGTTTGGCACATACGGACATTGATATATTCGCACCAGCCCGAGGAGCCGGAAGTCTTTATCCTATTGCCTTCTGACAAATGTTTACGGTTTACCAATAGTTTCACATAATTAGTACCGCTTCCTCATAGTACAGTGCAATGTGATGTCCGAAATGGCTGACAAAATTAGGTAATAACACGAAATATATGGAAGGCAATATAAGGTATATGTATAGCTTGGAAATTGTGACCGTTGCTCGCTCGCTCCGCTCGCTCGGAAAAATCTAGTCCAACCTCACAACCGATCCCACACGTTCGCAAATTTGAAATATGTCGCCACCATATCGAATAATGAACGGAAGATGGATTGGTTTTAGGTTAGGCTATAGCTTTCGTGCTAGCGCAGCGAACGAGAGACGCGTAAAGGTGTGTCACAAACCATCGGTTTGGCACATACGGACATTGATATATTCGCACCAGCCCGAGGAGCCGGAAGTCTTTATCCTATTGCCTTCTGACAAATGTTTACGGTTTACCAATAGTTTCACATAATTAGTACCGTTTCCTCATAGTACAGTGCAACGTGATGTCCGAAATGGCTGACAAAATTAGGTACAAGCACGAAATATATGCAAGACAATATATGGTATATGTATATCTTGAAAATTGTGACCGTTGCTCGCTCGCTCCGCTCGCTCGTAAAAATCTAGTCCAACCCCACAACCGATCCGACACGTTCGCAAATTTGAAACATGTCGCCATCATATCGAATAATGAACGCAAGATGGATTGGTTTTAGGTTAGGCTATAGATTTCGAGCGAGCGCAGCGAGCGAGCGACGCGTAAATGTGTGTCACAAACCAACGGTTTGGCACATACGGACTTTGAAACATTCGCACCAACCCGAGGAGCCGGAAGTCTTTATCCTATTGCCTACCGACACATGTTTACAGTATATGAATAGTTTCACATAAATAGTACTATTTCCTCATAGTACAGTGCAATGTGATGTCCGAAGTGGCTGACAAAATTAGGTAATAACACGACATATATGCAAGGCAATATAAGATGTATGTATAGGTTGGAAATTGAGATCGTTTCTCGCTCTCTCCGCTCGCTCGAAAAAATCTAGTCCAACCTCACAACCGATCCCACACGTTCGCAAATTCGAAACATGTCGCCACCATATCGAATAATGAACGGAAGATGGATTGGTTTTAGGTTAGGCTATAGTTTTCGTGCGAGCGCAGCGAGCGAGAGACGCGTATAGGTGTGTCATAAACCAACGGTTTGGCACATACGGACATTGAAATATTCGCACCAGCCCGAGGAGCCGGAAGTATTTATCCTATTGCCTACCGACACATGTTTACAGTTTATGAATAGTTTCACATAAATAGTACTATTTCCACATAGTACAATGCAATGTGATGTCCGAAATGGCTGACAAAATTAGGTACAAGCACGAAATATATGCAAGGCAATAAAAGATATATGTATAGCTTGGAAATTGTGACTGCTGCACGCCTGCTCCGCTCGCTCGTAAAAATCTGGTCCAACCTCACAACCGATCCGACACGTTCGCAAATTCGAGACATGTCGCCACCATATCAAATAAAGAACGGAAGCTGGATTGGTTTTAGGTTAGGCTATAGCATTCGCGCGAGCATGGCGAGCGAGGGACGCGGAGAGGTGTGTCACAATCCAACGGTTTGGCACATGGGGACATTGAAATATTCGCACCAGCCCGAGGAGCCGGAAGTCTTTATCCTATTGCCTTCTGACAAATGTTCACGGTTTACCAATAGTTTCACATAATTAGTACCGTTTCCTCATAGTACAGTGCAACGTGATGTCCGAAATGGCTGACAAAATTAGGTACAAGCACGAAATATATGCAAGACAATATATGGTATATGTATAGCTTGGAAATTGTGACCGTTGCTCGCTCGCTCCGCTCGCTCGTAAAAATCTAGTCCAACCTCACAACCGATCCGACACGTTCGCAAATTTGAAATATGTCGCCATCATATCGAATAATGAACGCAAGATGGATTGGTTTTAGGTTAGGCTATAGTTTTCGAGCGAGCGCCGCGAGCGAGAGACGCGTAAAGGTGTGTCATAAAGCAACGGTTTGGCACATACGGACATTGAAATATTCGCACCAGCCCGAGGAGCCGGAAGTATTTATCCTATTGCCTACCGACACATGTTTACAGTTTATGAATAGTTTCACATAAATAGTACTATTTCCTCATAGTACAGTGCAATGTGATGTCCGAAGTGGCTGACAAAATTAGGTAATAACACGAAATATATGGAAGGCAATATAAGGTATATGTATAGCTTGGAAATTGTGACCGTTGCTCGCTCGCTCCGCTCGCTCGTAAAAATCTAGTCCAACCTCACAACCGATCCCACACGTTCGCAAATTTGAAATATGTCGCCACCATATCGAATAATGAACGGAAGATGGATTGGTTTTAGGTTAGGCTATAGCTTTCGTGCGAGCGCAGCGAACGAGAGACGCGTAAAGGTGTGTCACAAACCATCGGTTTGGCACATACGGACCTTGATATATTCGCACCAGCCCGAGGAGCCGGAAGTCTTTACCCTATTGCCTTCTGACAAATGTTTACGGTTTACCAATAGTTTCACATAATTAGTACCGTTTCCTCATAGTACAGTGCAACGTGATGTCCGAAATGGCTGACAAAATTAGGTACAAGCACGAAATATATGCAAGACAATATATGGTATATGTATAGCTTGGAAATTGTGACCGTTGCTCGCTCGCTCCGCTCGCTCGAAAAAATCTAGTCCAACCTCACAACCGATCCGACACGTTCGCAAATTTGAAATATGTCGCCATCATATCGAATAATGAACGCAAGATGGATTGGTTTTAGGTTAGGCTATAGTTTTCGAGCGAGCGCCGCGAGCGAGAGACGCGTATAGGTGTGTCATAAACCAACGGTTTGGCACATACGGACATTGAAATATTCGCACCAGCCCGAGGAGCCGGAAGTATTTATCTTATTGCCTACCGACACATGTTTACAGTTTATGAATAGTTTCACATAAATAGTACTATTTCCTCATAGTACAGTGCAATGTGATGTCCGAAATGGCTGACAAAATTAGGTAATAACACGAAATATATGGAAGGCAATATAAGGTATATGTATAGCTTGGAAATTGTGACCGTTGCTCGCTCGCTCCGCTCGCTCCTAACAATCTAGTCCAACCTCACAACCCATCCCACACGTTCGCAAATTTGAAATATGTCGCCACCATATCGAATAATGAACGGAAGATGGATTGGTTTTAGGTTAGGCTATAGCTTTCGTGCGAGCGCAGCTAACGGGAGACGCGTAAAGGTGTGTCACAAACCATCGGTTTGGCACATACGGACACTGATATATTTGCACCAGCCCGAGGAGTCGGAAGTCTTTATCCTATTGCCTTCTGACAAATGTTTACGGTTTACCAATAGTTTCACATAATTAGTACCGTTTCCTCATAGTACAGTGCAACGTGATGTCCGAAATGGCTGACAAAATTAGGTACAAGCACGAAATATATGCAAGACAATATATGGTATATGTATAGCTTGAAAATTGTGACCGTTGCTCGCTCGCTCCGCTCGCTCGTAAAAATCTAGTCCAACCCCACAACCGATCCGACACGTTCGCAAATTTGAAACATGTCGCCATCATATCGAATAATGAACGCAAGATGGATTGGTTTTAGGTTAGGCTATAGATTTCGAGCGAGCGCAGCGAGCGAGCGACGCGTAAATGTGTGTCACAAACCAACGGTTTGGCACATACGGACATTGAAACATTCGCACCAACCCGAGGAGCCGGAAGTCTTTATCCTATTGCCTACCGACACATGTATACAGTATATGAATAGTTTCACATAAATAGTACTATTTCCTCATAGTACAGTGCAATGTGATGTCCGAAGTGGCTGACAAAATTAGGTAATAACACGACATATATGCAAGGCAATATAAGATGTATGTATAGGTTGGAAATTGAGATCGTATCTCGCTCGCTCCGCTCGCTCGAAAAAATCTAGTCCAACCTCACAACCGATCCCACACGTTCGCAAATTCGAAACATGTCGCCACCATATCGAATAATGAACGGAAGATGGATTGGTTTTAGGTTAGGCTATAGTTTTCGTGCGAGCGCAGCGAGCGAGAGACGCGTATAGGTGTGTCATAAACCAACGGTTTGGCACATACGGACATTGAAATATTCGCACCAGCCCGAGGAGCCGGAAGTATTTATCCTATTGCCTACCGACACATGTTTACAGTTTATGAATAGTTTCACATAAATAGTACTATTTCCACATAGTACAATGCAATGTGATGTCCGAAATGGCTGACAAAATTAGGTACAAGCACGAAATATATGCAAGGCAATAAAAGATATATGTATAGCTTGGAAATTGTGACTGCTGCACGCCTGCTCCGCTCGCTCGTAAAAATCTGGTCCAACCTCACAACCGATCCGACACGTTCGCAAATTCGAGACATGTCACCACCATATCAAATAAAGAACGGAAGCTGGATTGGTTTTAGGTTAGGCTATAGCATTCGCGCGAGCATGGCGAGCGAGGGAAGCGGAGAGGTGTGTCACAATCCAACGGTTTGGCACATGGGGACATTGAAATATTCGCACCAGCCCGAGGAGCCGGAAGTCTTTATCCTATTGCCTTCTGACAAATGTTCACGGTTTACTAATAGTTTCACATAATTAGCACCGTTTCCTCATAGTACAGTGCAATGTGATGTCCGAAATGGCTGACAAAATTTGGTAATAACACGAAATATATGGAAGGCAATATAAGGTATATGTATAGCTTGGAAATTGTGACCGTTGCTCGCTCGCTCCGCTCGCTCGTAAAAATCTAGTCCAACCTCACAAGCGATCCGACACGTTCGCAAATTTGAAATATGTCGCCACCATATCCAATAATGAACGGAAGAGGGATTGGTTTTAGGTTAGGCTATAGCTTTCGTGCGAGCGCGGCGAGCGAGAGACGCGTAAAGGTGTGTCACAAACCAACGGTTTGGCACATACGGACATTGAAATATTCGCACCAGCCCGAGGAGCCGGAAGTATTTATCCTATTGCCTACCGACACATGTTTACAGTTTATGAATAGTTTCACATAAATAGTACTATTTCCTCATAGTACAGTGCAATGTGATGTCCGAAATGGCTGACTATATTAGGTACTAACACGAAATATATGCAAGGCAATATAAGGTATATGTATAACTTGGAAATTGTGACTGCTGCACGCTCGCTCCGCTCGCTCGTAAAAATCTGGTCCAACCTCACAACCGATGCGACACGTTCGCAAATTCGAGACATGCCGCCACCATATCAAATAATGAACGGAAGCTGGATTGGTTTTAGGTTAGGCTATAGCTTTCGAGCGAGCATGGCGAGCGAGGGACGCGGAGAGGTGTGTCACAATCAAACGGTTTGGCACATGGGGACATTGAAATATTCGCACCAGCCCGAGGAGCCGGAAGGCTTTATCCTATTGCCTTCCGACAAATGTTTACGGTTTAATAATAGTTTCACATAATTAGTACCGTTTCCTCATAGTACAGTGCAATGTGATGTCCGAAATGGCTGACAAAATTTGGTAATAACACGAAATATATGGAAGGCAATATAAGGTATATGTATAGCTTGGAAATTGTGACCGTTGCTCGCTCGCTCCGCTCGCTCGTAAAAATCTAGTCCAACCTCACATCCGGTCCGACACGTTCCCAAATTTGAAATAAGTCGCCTCCATGTCGAATGACTGACGCAAGAGGGATTGTTTTTAGGTTAGGCTATAGCTTTCGTGCGAGCGCAGCGAGCGAGAGTCGCGTAAAAGTGTGTCACAAACCAACGGTTTGGCACATACGGACATTGAAATATTCGCACCAGCCCGAGGAGCCGAAAGTCTTTATCCTAATGCCTTCTGACAAATGTTTACGGTTTACCAATAGTTTCACATAATTAGTACCGTTTCCTCATAGTACAGTGCAACGTGATGTCCGAAATGGCTGACAAAATTAGGTACAAGCACGAGATACATGCAAGACAATATATGGTATATGTATAGCTTGGAAATTGTGACCGTTGCTCGCTCGCTCCGCTCGCTCGAAAAAATCTAGTCCAACCTCACAACCGATCCCACACGTTCGCAAATTCGAAACATGTCGCCACCATATCGAATAATGAACGGAAGATGGATTGGTTTTAGGTTAGGCTATAGTTTTCGTGCGAGCGCAGCGAGCGAGAGACGCGTATAGGTGTGTCATAAACCAACGGTTTGGCACATACGGACATTGAAATATTCGCACCAGCCCGAGGAGCCGGAAGTATTTATCCTATTGCCTACCGACACATGTTTACAGTTTATGAATAGTTTCACATAAATAGTACTATTTCCACATAGTACAATGCAATGTGATGTCCGAAATGGCTGACAAAATTAGGTACAAGCACGAAATATATGCAAGGCAATAAAAGATATATGTATAGCTTGGAAATTGTGACTGCTGCACGCCTGCTCCGCGCGCTCGTAAAAATCTGGTCCAACCTCACAACCGATCCGACACGTTCGCAAATTCGAGACATGTCGCCACCATATCAAATAAAGAACGGAAGCTGGATTGGTTTTAGGTTAGGCTATAGCATTCGCGCGAGCATGGCGAGCGAGGGACGCGGAGAGGTGTGTCACAATCCAACGGTTTGGCACATGGGGACATTGAAATATTCGCACCAGCCCGAGGAGCCGGAAGTCTTTATCCTATTGCCTTCTGACAAATGTTCACGGTTTACTAATAGTTTCACATAATTAGCACCGTTTCCTCATAGTACAGTGCAATGTGATGTCCGAAATGGCTGACAAAATTAGGTAATAACACGAAATATATGGAAGGCAATATAAGGTATATGTATAGCTTGGAAATTGTGACCGTTGCTCGCTCGCTCCGCTCGCTCGTAAAAATCTAGTCCAACCTCACAACCGATCCCACACGTTCGCAAATTTGAAATATGTCGCCACCATATCGAATAATGAACGCAAGATGGATTGGTTTTAGGTTAGGCTATAGTCTTCGAGCGAGCGCAGCGAGCGAGCGACGCGTAAATGTGTGTCACATACCAACGGTTTGGCACATACGGACATTGAAACATTCGCACCAGCCCGAGGAGCCGGAAGTATTTATCCTATTGCCTACTGACAAATGTTTACAGTTTATGAATAGTTTCACATAAATAGTACTATTTCCACATATAACAGTGCAATGTGATGTCCGAAATGGCAGACAAAATTAGGTACTAGCACGAATACTATGCAAGGCAATATATGGTATATGTATAGCTTGGAAATTGTGACCGTTTCTCGCTCGCTCCGCTCGCTCGCAAAAATCTAGTCCAACCTCACAACCGATCCGTCTCGTTCGCAAATTTGAAATATGTCGCCACCATATCGAAGAATGACGGAAGATGGATTGGTTTTAGGTTGGGCTATAGTTTTCGAGCGAGCGACGCGTAAATGTGTGTCTCAAACCAACGGTTTGGCACATACGGACATTGAAATATTCGCACCAGCCCGAGGAGCCGGAAGTATTTATCCTTTTGCCTACCGACACATGTTTACAGTATATGAATAGTTTCACATAAATAGTATTTCCACATATAACAGTGCAATGTGATGTCCGAAATGGCTGGCGAATGTAGGTAATAACACGAAATATAAGCAAGGCAATATAAGGTATATGTATAGCTTGGAAATTGTGACCGTTGCACGCTCGCTCCGCTCGCTCGTAAAAATTTGGTCCATCCTCACAACCGATCCCACACGTTCGCAAATTCGAAACATGTCGCCACCATATCGAATAATGAACGGAAGATGGATTGGTTTTAGATTAGGCTATAGCTTTCGTGCGAGCGCAGCGAGCGAGAGACGCGAAAAGGTGTGTCACAATCCAACGGTTTGGCACATACGGACATAGATATATTCGCACCAGCCCGAGGAGCCGGAAGTATTTATCCAATTGCCTACCGACACATGTTTACAGTTTATGAATAGTTTCACATAAATAGTGCAATTTCCTCATAGTACAGTGCAATGTGATGTCCGAAATGGCTGACAAAATTAGGTAATAACACGAAATATATGGAAGGCAATATAAGGTATATGTATAGCTTGGAAATTGTGACCGTTGCTCGCTCGCTCCGTTCGCTCGTAAAAATCTAGTCCAACCTCACAACCGATCCCACACGTTCGCAAATTTGAAATATGTCGCCACCATATCGAATAATGAACGGAAGATGGATTGGTTTTAGGTTAGGCTATAGCTTTCGTGCGAGCGCAGCGAGCGAGAGTCGCGTAAAAGTGTGTCACAAACCAACGGTTTGGCACATACGGACATTGAAATATTCGCACCAGCCCGAGGAGCCGAAAGTCTTTATCCTAATGCCTTCTGACAAATGTTTACGGTTTACCAATAGTTTCACATAATTAGTACCGTTTCCTCATAGTACAGTGCAACGTGATGTCCGAAATGGCTGACAAAATTAGGTACAAGCACGAGATACATGCAAGACAATATATGGTATATGTATAGCTTGGAAATTGTGACCGTTGCTCGCTCGCTCCGCTCGCTCGAAAAAATCTAGTCCAACCTCACAACCGATCCCACACGTTCGCAAATTCGAAACATGTCGCCACCATATCGAATAATGAACGGAAGATGGATTGGTTTTAGGTTAGGCTATAGTTTTCGTGCGAGCGCAGCGAGCGAGAGACGCGTATAGGTGTGTCATAAACCAACGGTTTGGCACATACGGACATTGAAATATTCGCACCAGCCCGAGGAGCCGGAAGTCTTTATCCTATTGCCTTCTGACAAATGTTTACGGTTTACCAATAGTTTCACATAATTAGTACCGTTTCCCCATAGTACAGTGCAACGTGATGTCCGAAATGGCTGACAAAATTAGGTACAAGCACGAAATATATGCAAGACAATATATGGTATATGTATAGCTTGGAAATTGTGACCGTTGCTCGCTCGCTCCGCTCGCTCGTAAAAATCTAGTCCAACCTCACAACCGATCCGACACGTTCGCAAATTTGAAATATGTCGCCATCATATCGAATAATGAACGCAAGATGGATTGGTTTTAGGTTAGGCTATAGTTTTCGAGCGAGCGCCGCGAGCGAGAGACGCGTAAAGGTGTGTCATAAAGCAACGGTTTGGCACATACGGACATTGAAATATTCGCACCAGCCCGAGGAGCCGGAAGTATTTATCCTATTGCCTACCGACACATGTTTACAGTTTATGAATAGTTTCACATAAATAGTACTATTTCCACATAGTACAATGCAATGTGATGTCCGGAATGGCTGACAAAATTAGGTACAAGCACGAAATATATGCAAGGCAATAAAAGATATATGTATAGCTTGGAAATTGTGACTGCTGCACGCCTGCTCCGCTCGCTCGTAAAAATCTGGTCCAACCTCACAACCGATCCGACACGTTCGCAAATTCGAGACATGTCGCCACCATATCAAATAAAGAACGGAAGCTGGATTGGTTTTAGGTTAGGCTATAGCATTCGCGCGAGCATGGCGAGCGAGGGACGCGGAGAGGTGTGTCACAATCCAACGGTTTGGCACATGGGGACATTGAAATATTCGCACCAGCCCGAGGAGCCGGAAGTCTTTATCCTATTGCCTTCTGACAAATGTTCACGGTTTACCAATAGTTTCACATAATTAGTACCGTTTCCTCATAGTACAGTGCAACGTGATGTCCGAAATGGCTGACAAAATTAGGTACAAGCACGAAATATATGCAAGACAATATATGGTATATGTATAGCTTGGAAATTGTGACCGTTGCTCGCTCGCTCCGCTCGCTCGTAAAAATCTAGTCCAACCTCACAACCGATCCGACACGTTCGCAAATTTGAAATATGTCGCCATCATATCGAATAATGAACGCAAGATGGATTGGTTTTAGGTTAGGCTATAGTTTTCGAGCGAGCGCCGCGAGCGAGAGACGCGTAAAGGTGTGTCATAAAGCAACGGTTTGGCACATACGGACATTGAAATATTCGCACCAGCCCGAGGAGCCGGAAGTATTTATCCTATTGCCTACCGACACATGTTTACAGTTTATGAATAGTTTCACATAAATAGTACTATTTCCTCATAGTACAGTGCAATGTGATGTCCGAAGTGGCTGACAAAATTAGGTAATAACACGAAATATATGGAAGGCAATATAAGGTATATGTATAGCTTGGAAATTGTGACCGTTGATCGCTCGCTCCGCTCGCTCGTAAAAATCTAGTCCAACCTCACAACCGATCCCACACGTTCGCAAATTTGAAATATGTCGCCACCATATCGAATAATGAACGGAAGATGGATTGGTTTTAGGTTAGGCTATAGCTTTCGTGCGAGCGCAGCGAACGAGAGACGCGTAAAGGTGTGTCACAAACCATCGGTTTGGCACATACGGACCTTGATATATTCGCACCAGCCCGAGGAGCCGGAAGTCTTTATCCTATTGCCTTCTGACAAATGTTTACGGTTTACCAATAGTTTCACATAATTAGTACCGTTTCCTCATAGTACAGTGCAACGTGATGTCCGAAATGGCTGACAAAATTAGGTACAAGCACGAAATATATGCAAGACAATATATGGTATATGTATAGCTTGGAAATTGTGACCGTTGCTCGCTCGCTCCGCTCGCTCGAAAAAATCTAGTCCAACCTCACAACCGATCCGACACGTTCGCAAATTTGAAATATGTCGCCATCATATCGAATAATGAACGCAAGATGGATTGGTTTTAGGTTAGGCTATAGTTTTCGAGCGAGCGCCGCGAGCGAGAGACGCGTAAAGGTGTGTCATAAAGCAACGGTTCGGCACATACGGACATTGAAATATTCGCACCAGCCCGAGGAGCCGGAAGTATTTATCCTATTGCCTACCGACACATGTTTACAGTTTATGAATAGTTTCACATAAATAGTACTATTTCCTCATAGTACAGTGCAATGTGATGTCCGAAGTGGCTGACAAAATTAGGTAATAACACGAAATATATGGAAGGCAATATAAGGTATATGTATAGCTTGGAAATTGTGACCGTTGCTCGCTCGCTCCGCTCGCTCGTAAAAATCTAGTCCAACCTCACAACCGATCCCACACGTTCGCAAATTTGAAATATGTCGCCACCATATCGAATAATGAACGGAAGATGGATTGGTTTTAGGTTAGGCTATAGCTTTCGTGCGAGCGCAGCGAACGAGAGACGCGTAAAGGTGTGTCACAAACCATCGGTTTGGCACATACGGACCTTGATATATTCGCACCAGCCCGAGGAGCCGGAAGTCTTTACCCTATTGCCTTCTGACAAATGTTTACGGTTTACCAATAGTTTCACATAATTAGTACCGTCTCCTCATAGTACAGTGCAACGTGATGTCCGAAATGGCTGACAAAATTAGGTACAAGCACGAAATATATGCAAGACAATATATGGTATATGTATAGCTTGAAAATTGTGACCGTTGCTCGCTCGCTCCGCTCGCTCGTAAAAATCTAGTCCAACCCCACAACCGATCCGACACGTTCGCAAATTTGAAACATGTCGCCATCATATCGAATAATGAACGCAAGATGGATTGGTTTTAGGTTAGGCTATAGATTTCGAGCGAGCGCAGCGAGCGAGCGACGCGTAAATGTGTGTCACAAACCAACGGTTTGGCACATACGGACATTGAAACATTCGCACCAACCCGAGGAGCCGGAAGTCTTTATCCTATTGCCTACCGACACATGTTTACAGTATATGAATAGTTTCACATAAATAGTACTATTTCCTCATAGTACAGTGCAATGTGATGTCCGAAGTGGCTGACAAAATTAGGTAATAACACGACATATATGCAAGGCAATATAAGATGTATGTATAGGTTGGAAATTGAGATCGTTTCTCGCTCGCTCCGCTCGCTCGAAAAAATCTAGCCCAACCTCACAACCGATCCCACACGTTCGCAAATTCGAAACATGTCGCCACCATATCGAATAATGAACGGAAGATGGATTGGTTTTAGGTTAGGCTATAGTTTTCGTGCGAGCGCAGCGAGCGAGAGACGCGTATAGGTGTGTCATAAACCAACGGTTTGGCACATACGGACATTGAAATATTCGCACCAGCCCGAGGAGCCGGAAGTATTTATCCTATTGCCTACCGACACATGTTTACAGTTTATGAATAGTTTCACATAAATAGTACTATTTCCACATAGTACAATGCAATGTGATGTCCGAAATGGCTGACAAAATTAGGTACAAGCACGAAATATATGCAAGGCAATAAAAGATATATGTATAGCTTGGAAATTGTGACTGCTGCACGCCTGCTCCGCTCGCTCGTAAAAATCTGGTCCAACCTCACAACCGATCCGACACGTTCGCAAATTCGAGACATGTCGCCACCATATCAAATAAAGAACGGAAGCTGGATTGGTTTTAGGTTAGGCTATAGCATTCGCGCGAGCATGGCGAGCGAGGGACGCGGAGAGGTGTGTCACAATCCAACGGTTTGGCACATGGGGACATTGAAATATTCGCACCAGCCCGAGGAGCCGGAAGTCTTTATCCCATTGCCTTCTGACAAATGTTCACGGTTTACTAATAGTTTCACATAATTAGCACCGTTTCCTCATAGTACAGTGCAATGTGATGTCCGAAATGGCTGACAAAATTTGGTAATAACACGAAATATATGGAAGGCAATATAAGGTATATGTATAGCTTGGAAATTGTGACCGTTGCTCGCTCGCTCCGCTCGCTCGTAAAAATCTAGTCCAACCTCACAAGCGATCCGACACGTTCGCAAATTTGAAATATGTCGCGACCATATCCAATAATGAACGGAAGATGGATTGGTTTTAGGTTAGGCTATAGCTTTCGTGCGAGCGCGGCGAGCGAGAGACGCGTAAAGGTGTGTCACAAACCAACGGTTTGGCACATACGGACATTGAAATATTCGCACCAGCCCGAGGAGCCGAAAGTCTTTATCCTATTGCCTTCTGACAAATGTTTACGGTTTACCAACAGTTTCACATAATTAGTACCGTTTCCTCATAGTACAGTGCAATGTGATGTCCGAAATGGCTGACTATATTAGGTACTAACACGAAATATATGCAGGGCAATATAAGGTATATGTATAACTTGGAAATTGTGACTGCTGCACGCTCGCTCCGCTCGCTCGTAAAAATCTGGTCCAACCTCACAACCGATGCGACACGTTCGCAAATTCGAGACATGTCGCCACCATATCAAATAATGAACGGAAGCTGGATTGGTTTTAGGTTAGGCTATAGCATTCGAGCGAGCATGGCGAGCGAGGGACGCGGAGAGGTGTGTCACAATCAAACGGTTTGGCACATGGGGACATTGAAATATTCGCACCAGCCCGAGGAGCCGGAAGTATTTATCCTATTGCCTACCGACACATGTTTACAGTTTACGAATAGTTTCACATAAATAGTACTATTTCCTCATAGTACAGTGCAATGTGATGTCCGAAATGGCTGACTATATTAGGTACTAACACGAAATATATGCAAGGTAATATAAGGTATATGTATAACTTGGAAATTGTGACTGCTGCACGCTCGCTCCGCTCGCTCGTAAAAATCTGGTCCAACCTCACAACCGATGCGACACGTTCGCAAATTCGAGACATGTCGCCACCATATCAAATAATGAACGGAAGCTGGATTGGTTTTAGGTTAGGCTATAGCTTTCGAGCGAGCATGGCGAGCGAGGGACGCGGAGAGGTGTGTCACAATCAAACGGTTTGGCACATGGGGACATTGAAATATTCGCACCAGCCCGAGGAGCCGGAAGTCTTTATCCTATTGCCTTCTGACAAATGTTTACGGTTTAATAATAGTTTCACATAATTAGTACCGTTTCCTCATAGTACAGTGCAATGTGATGTCCGAAATGGCTGACAAAATTTGGTAATAACACGAAATATATGGAAGGCAATATAAGGTATATGTATAGCTTGGAAATTGTGACCGTCGCTCGCTCGCTCCGCTCGCTCGTAAAAATCTAGTCCAACCTCACATCCCATCCGACACGTTCCCAAATTTGAAATAAGTCGCCTCCATGTCGAATGACTAACGCAAGAGGGATTGTTTTTAGGTTAGGCTATAGCTTTCGTGCGAGCGCAGCGAGCGAGAGCCGCGTAAAGGTGTGTCACAAACCAACGGTTTGGCACATACGGACATTGAAATATTCGCACCAGCCCGAGGAGCCGGAAGTCTTTATCCCATTGCCTTCTGACAAATGTTCACGGTTTACTAATAGTTTCACATAATTAGCACCGTTTCCTCATAGTACAGTGCAATGTGATGTCCGAAATGGCTGACAAAATTTGGTAATAACACGAAATATATGGAAGGCAATATAAGGTATATGTATAGCTTGGAAATTGTGACCGTCGCTCGCTCGCTCCGCTCGCTCGTAAAAATCTAGTCCAACCTCACATCCCATCCGACACGTTCCCAAATTTGAAATAAGTCGCCTCCATGTCGAATGACTAACGCAAGAGGGATTGTTTTTAGGTTAGGCTATAGCTTTCGTGCGAGCGCAGCGAGCGAGAGCCGCGTAAAGGTGTGTCACAAACCAACGGTTTGGCACATACGGACATTGAAATATTCGCACCAGCCCGAGGAGCCGAAAGTCTTTATCCTATTGCCTTCTGACAAATGTTTACGGTTTACCAACAGTTTCACATAATTAGTACCGTTTCCTCATAGTACAGTGCAATGTGATGTCCAAAATGGCTGACAAATGTAGGTAATAATAAGAAATATAAGCAAGGCAATATAAGGTATATGTATAGCTTGGAAATTGTGACCGTTACTCGCTCGCTCCGCTCGCTCGCAAAAATCTAGTCCAACCTCACAACCGATCCGTCACGTTCGCAAATTTGAAATATGTCGCCACCATATCGAAGAATGACGGAAGATGGATTGGTTTTAGGTTAGGCTATAGTTTTCGATCGAGCGACGCGTAAAGGTGTGTCATAAACCAACGGTTTGGCACACACGGACATTGAAATATTCGCACCAGCCCGAGGAGCCGGAAGTATTTATCCTATTGCCTACCGACACATGTTTACAGGTTATGAATAGTTTCACATAAATAGTAGTATTTCCTCATAGTACAGTGCAATGTGATGTCCGAAATGGCTGACAAAATTAGGTAATAACAGGAAATATATGGAAGGCAATATAAGGTATATGTATAGCTTGGAAATTGTGACCGTTGCTCGCTCGCTCCGCTCGCTCGTAAAAATCTAGTCCAACCTCACAACCGATCCCACACGTTCGCAAATTTGAAATATGTCGCCACCATATCGAATAATGAACGCAAGACGGATTGGTTTTAGGTTAGGCTATAGTCGTCGAGCGAGCGCAGCGAGCGAGCGACGCGTAAATGTGTGTCACATACCAACGGTTTGGCACATACGGACATTGAAACATTCGCACCAGCCCGAGGAGCCGGAAGTATTTATCCTATTGCCTACTGACAAATGTTTACAGTTTATGAATAGTTTCACATAAATAGTACTATTTCCACATATAACAGTGCAATGTGATGTCCGAAATGGCAGACAAAATTAGGTACTAGCACGAATACTATGCAAGGCAATATATGGTATATGTATAGCTTGGAAATTGTGACCGTTTCTCGCTCGCTCCGCTCGCTCGCAAAAATCTAGTCCAACCTCACAACCGATCCGTCTCGTTCGCAAATTTGAAATATGTCGCCACCATATCGAAGAATGACGGAAGATGGATTGGTTTTAGGTTGGGCTATAGTTTTCGAGCGAGCGACGCGTAAATGTGTGTCTCAAACCAACGGCTTGGCACATACGGACATTGAAATATTCGCCCCAGCCCGAGGAGCCGGAAGTATTTATCCTATTGCCTACCGACACATGTTTACAGTATATGAATAGTTTCACATAAATAGTATTTCCACATATAACAGTGCAATGTGATGTCCGAAATGGCTGGCAAAAGTAGGTAATAACACGAAATATAAGCAAGGCAACATAAGGTATATGTATAGCTTGGAAATTGTGACCGTTGCTCGCTCGCTCCGTTCGCTCGTAAAAATTTGGTCCATCCTCACAACCGATCCCACACGTTCGCAAATTCGAAACATGTCGCCACCATATCGAATAATGAACGGAAGATGGATTGGTTTTAGGTTAGGCTATAGCTTTCGTGCGAGCGCAGCGAGCGAGAGACGCGAAAAGGTGTGTCACAATCCAACGGTTTGGCACATACGGACATAGATATATTCGCACCAGCCCGAGGAGCCGGAAGTATTTATCCAATTGCCTACCGACATATGTTTACAGTTTATGAATAGTTTCACATAAATAGTACAATATCCTCATAGTACAGTGCAATGTGATGTCCGAAATGGCTGACAAAATTAGGTAATAACACGAAATATATGGAAGGCAATATAAGGTATATGTATAGCTTGGAAATTGTGACCGTTGCTCGCTCGCTCCGTTCGCTCGTAAAAATCTAGTCCAACCTCACAACCGATCCCACACGTTCGCAAATTTGAAATATGTCGCCACCATATCGAATAATGAACGGAAGATGGATTGGTTTTAGGTTAGGCTATAGCTTTCGTGCGAGCGCAGCGAACGAGAGACGCGTAAAGGTGTGTCACAAACCATCGGTTTGGCACATACGGACCTTGATATATTCGCACAAGCCCGAGGAGCCGGAAGTCTTTATCCTATTGCCTTCTGACAAATGTTTACGGTTTACCAATAGTTTCACATAATTAGTACCGTTTCCTCATTGTACAGTGCAACGTGATGTCCGAAATGGCTGACAAAATTAGGTACAAGCACGAAATATATGCAAGACAATATATGGTATATGTATAGCTTGGAAATTGTGACCGTTGCTCGCTCGCTCCGCTCGCTCGAAAAAATCTAGTCCAACCTCACAACCGATCCGACACGTTCGCAAATTTGAAATATGTCGCCATCATATCGAATAATGAACGCAAGATGGATTGGTTTTAGGTTAGGCTATAGTTTTCGAGCGAGCGCCGCGAGCGAGAGACGCGTATAGGTGTGTCATAAACCAACGGTTTGGCACATACGGACATTGAAATATTCGCACCAGCCCGAGGAGCCGGAAGTATTTATCTTATTGCCTACCGACACATGTTTACAGTTTATGAATAGTTTCACATAAATAGTACTATTTCCTCATAGTACAGTGCAATGTGATGTCCGAAATGGCTGACTATATTAGGTACTAACACGAAATATATGCAAGGTAATATAAGGTATATGTATAACTTGGAAATTGTGACTGCTGCACGCTCGCTCCGCTCGCTCGTAAAAATCTGGTCCAACCTCACAACCGATGCGACACGTTCGCAAATTCGAGACATGTCGCCACCATATCAAATAATGAACGGAAGCTGGATTGGTTTTAGGTTAGGCTATAGCTTTCGAGCGAGCATGGCGAGCGAGGGACGCGGAGAGGTGTGTCACAATCAAACGGTTTGGCACATGGGGACATTGAAATATTCGCACCAGCCCGAGGAGCCGGAAGTCTTTATCCTATTGCCTTCTGACAAATGTTTACGGTTTAATAATAGTTTCACATAATTAGTACCGTTTCCTCATAGTACAGTGCAATGTGATGTCCGAAATGGCTGACAAAATTTGGTAATAACACGAAATATATGGAAGGCAATATAAGGTATATGTATAGCTTGGAAATTGTGACCGTTGCTCGCTCGCGCCGCTCGCTCGTAAAAATCTAGTCCAACCTCACATCCGATCCGACACGTTCCCAAATTTGAAATAAGTCGCCTCCATGTCGAATGACTAACGCAAGAGGGATTGTTTTTAGGTTAGGCTATAGCTTTCGTGCGAGCGCAGCGAGCGAGAGCCGCGTAAAGGTGTGTCACAAACCAACGGTTTGGCACATACGGACATTGATATATTCGCAGCAGCCCGAGGAGCCGGAAGTCATTATCCTATTGCCTTCTGACAAATGTTTACGGTTCACCAATAGTTTCACATAATTAGTACCGTTTCCTCATAGTACAGTGCAACGTGATGTCCGAAATGGCTGACAAAATTAGGTAATAACACGAAATATATGGAAGTCAATATAAGGTGTATGTATAGGTTGGAAATTGTGATCGTTGCTCGCTCGCTCCGCTCGCTCGAAAAAATCTAGTCCAAGCTCACAAGCGATCCGACACGTTCGCAAATTTGAAATATGTCGCCACCATATCGAATAATGAACGCAAGATGGATTGGTTTTAGGTTAGGCTATAGCTTTCGTGCGAGCGCAGCGAACGAGAGACGCGTAAAGGTGTGTCACAAACCATCGGTTTGGCACATACGGACCTTGATATATTCGCACAAGCCCGAGGAGCCGGAAGTCTTTATCCTATTGCCTTCTGACAAATGTTTACGGTTTACCAATAGTTTCACATAATTAGTACCGTTTCCTCATTGTACAGTGCAACGTGATGTCCGAAATGGCTGACAAAATTAGGTACAAGCACGAAATATATGCAAGACAATATATGGTATATGTATAGCTTGGAAATTGTGACCGTTGCTCGCTCGCTCCGCTCGCTCGAAAAAATCTAGTCCAACCTCACAACCGATCCGACACGTTCGCAAATTTGAAATATGTCGCCATCATATCGAATAATGAACGCAAGATGGATTGGTTTTAGGTTAGGCTATAGTTTTCGAGCGAGCGCCGCGAGCGAGAGACGCGTATAGGTGTGTCATAAACCAACGGTTTGGCACATACGGACATTGAAATATTCGCACCAGCCCGAGGAGCCGGAAGTATTTATCTTATTGCCTACCGACACATGTTTACAGTTTATGAATAGTTTCACATAAATAGTACTATTTCCTCATAGTACAGTGCAATGTGATGTCCGAAATGGCTGACTATATTAGGTACTAACACGAAATATATGCAAGGTAATATAAGGTATATGTATAACTTGGAAATTGTGACTGCTGCACGCTCGCTCCGCTCGCTCGTAAAAATCTGGTCCAACCTCACAACCGATGCGACACGTTCGCAAATTCGAGACATGTCGCCACCATATCAAATAATGAACGGAAGCTGGATTGGTTTTAGGTTAGGCTATAGCTTTCGAGCGAGCATGGCGAGCGAGGGACGCGGAGAGGTGTGTCACAATCAAACGGTTTGGCACATGGGGACATTGAAATATTCGCACCAGCCCGAGGAGCCGGAAGTCTTTATCCTATTGCCTTCTGACAAATGTTTACGGTTTAATAATAGTTTCACATAATTAGTACCGTTTCCTCATAGTACAGTGCAATGTGATGTCCGAAATGGCTGACAAAATTTGGTAATAACACGAAATATATGGAAGGCAATATAAGGTATATGTATAGCTTGGAAATTGTGACCGTTGCTCGCTCGCGCCGCTCGCTCGTAAAAATCTAGTCCAACCTCACATCCGATCCGACACGTTCCCAAATTTGAAATAAGTCGCCTCCATGTCGAATGACTAACGCAAGAGGGATTGTTTTTAGGTTAGGCTATAGCTTTCGTGCGAGCGCAGCGAGCGAGAGCCGCGTAAAGGTGTGTCACAAACCAACGGTTTGGCACATACGGACATTGATATATTCGCAGCAGCCCGAGGAGCCGGAAGTCATTATCCTATTGCCTTCTGACAAATGTTTACGGTTCACCAATAGTTTCACATAATTAGTACCGTTTCCTCATAGTACAGTGCAACGTGATGTCCGAAATGGCTGACAAAATTAGGTAATAACACGAAATATATGGAAGTCAATATAAGGTGTATGTATAGGTTGGAAATTGTGATCGTTGCTCGCTCGCTCCGCTCGCTCGAAAAAATCTAGTCCAAGCTCACAAGCGATCCGACACGTTCGCAAATTTGAAATATGTCGCCACCATATCGAATAATGAACGCAAGATGGATTGGTTTTAGGTTAGGCTATAGTCGTCGAGCGAGCGCAGCGAGCGAGCGACGCGTAAATGTGTGTCACATACCAACGGTTTGGCACATACGGACATTGAAACATTCGCACCAGCCCGAGGAGCCGGAAGTATTTATCCTATTGCCTACTGACAAATGTTTACAGTTTATGAATAGTTTCACATAAATAGTACTATTTCCACATATAACAGTGCAATGTGATGTCCGAAATGGCAGACAAAATTAGGTACTAGCACGAATACTATGCAAGGCAATATATGGTATATGTATAGCTTGGAAATTGTGACCGTTTCTCGCTCGCTCCTCTCGCTCGCAAAAATCTAGTCCAACCTCACAATCGATCCGTCTCGTTCGCAAATTTGAAATATGTCGCCACCATATCGAAGAATGACGGAAGATGGATTGGTTTTAGGTTGGGCTATAGTTTTCGAGCGAGCGACGCGTAAATGTGTGTCTCAAACCAACGGCTTGGCACATACGGACATTGAAATATTCGCCCCAGCCCGAGGAGCCGGAAGTATTTATCCTATTGCCTACCGACACATGTTTACAGTTTATGAATAGTTTCACATAAATAGTACTATTTCCTCATAGTACAGTGCAATGTGATGTCCGAAGTGGCTGACAAAATTAGGTAATAACACGAAATATATGGAAGGCAATATAAGGTATATGTATAGCTTGGAAATTGTGAACGTTGCTCGCTCGCTCCGCTCGCTCGTAAAAATCTAGTCCAACCTCACAACCGATCCCACACGTTCGCAAATTTGAAATATGTCGCCACCATATCGAATAATGAACAGAAGATGGATTGGTTTTAGGTTAGGCTATAGCTTTCGTGCGAGCGCAGCGAACGAGAGACGCGTAAAGGTGTGTCACAAACCATCGGTTTGGCACATACGGACCTTGATATATTCGCACAAGCCCGAGGAGCCGGAAGTCTTTATCCTATTGCCTTCTGACAAATGTTTACGGTTTACCAATAGTTTCACATAATTAGTACCGTTTCCTCATAGTACAGTGCAACGTGATGTCCGAAATGGCTGACAAAATTAGGTACAAGCACGAAATATATGCAAGACAATATATGGTATATGTATAGCTTGGAAATTGTGACCGTTGCTCGCTCGCTCCGCTCGCTCGAAAAAATCTAGTCCAACCTCACAACCGATCCGACACGTTCGCAAATTTGAAATATGTCGCCGTCATATCGAATAATGAACGCAAGATGGATTGGTTTTAGGTTAGGCTATAGTTTTCGAGCGAGCGCCGCGAGCGAGAGACGCGTATAGGTGTGTCATAAACCAACGGTTTGGCACATACGGACATTGAAATATTCGCACCAGCCCGAGGAGCCGGAAGTATTTATCTTATTGCCTACCGACACATGTTTACAGTTTATGAATAGTTTCACATAAATAGTACTATTTCCTCATAGTACAGTGCAATGTGATGTCCGAAATGGCTGACTATATTAGGTACTAACACGAAATATATGCAAGGTAATATAAGGTATATGTATAACTTGGAAATTGTGACTGCTGCACGCTCGCTCCGCTCGCTCGTAAAAATCTGGTCCAACCTCACAACCGATGCGACACGTTCGCAAATTCGAGACATGTCGCCACCATATCAAATAATGAACGGAAGCTGGATTGGTTTTAGGTTAGGCTATAGCTTTCGAGCGAGCATGGCGAGCGAGGGACGCGGAGAGGTGTGTCACAATCAAACGGTTTGGCACATGGGGACATTGAAATATTCGCACCAGCCCGAGGAGCCGGAAGTCTTTATCCTATTGCCTTCTGACAAATGTTTACGGTTTAATAATAGTTTCACATAATTAGTACCGTTTCCTCATAGTACAGTGCAATGTGATGTCCGAAATGGCTGACAAAATTTGGTAATAACACGAAATATATGGAAGGCAATATAAGGTATATGTATAGCTTGGAAATTGTGACCGTTGCTCGCTCGCTCCGCTCGCTCGTAAAAATCTAGTCCAACCTCACATCCGATCCGACACGTTCCCAAATTTGAAATAAGTCGCCTCCATGTCGAATGACTAACGCAAGAGGGATTGTTTTTAGGTTAGGCTATAGCTTTCGTGCGAGCGCAGCGAGCGAGAGCCGCGTAAAAGTGTGTCACAAACCAACGGTTTGGCACATACGGACATTGATATATTCGCAGCAGCCCGAGGAGCCGGAAGTCATTATCCTATTGCCTTCTGACAAATGTTTACGGTTCACCAATAGTTTCACATAATTAGTACCGTTTCCTCATAGTACAGTGCAACGTGATGTCCGAAATGGCTGACAAAATTAGGTAATAACACGAAATATATGGAAGTCAATATAAGGTGTATGTATAGGTTGGAAATTGTGATAGTTGCTCGCTCGCTCCGCTCGCTCGAAAAAATCTAGTCCAAGCTCACAAGCGATCCGACACGTTCGCAAATTTGAAATATGTCGCCACCATATCCAATAATGAACGGAAGGTGGATTGGTTTTAGGTTAGGCTATAGCTTTCGTGCGAGCGCGGCGAGCGAGAGACTCGTAAAGGTGTGTCACAAACCAACGGTTTGGCACATACGGACATTGAAATATTCGCACCAGCCCGTGGAGCCGGAAGTCTTTATCCTATTGCCTACTGACAAATGTTTACAGTTTATGAATAGTTTCACATAAAAAGTACTATTTCCACATATAACAGTGCAATGTGATGTCCAAAATGGCTGACAAATGTAGGTAATAATAAAAAATATAAGCAAGGCAATATAAGGTATATGTATAGCTTGGAAATTGTGACCGTTACACGCTCGCTCCGCTCGCTCGCAAAAATCTAGTCCAACCTCACAACCGATCCGTCACGTTCGCAAATTTGAAATATGTCGCCACCATATCGAAGAATGACGGAAGATGGATTGGTTTTAGGTTAGGCTATAGCTTTCGTGCGAGCGCAGCGAGCGAGAGACGCGAAAAGGTGTGTCACAATCCAACGGTTTGGCGCATACGGACATAGACATATTCGCACCAGCCCGAGGAGCCGGAAGTATTTATCCAATTGCCTACCGACACATGTTTACAGTTTATGAATAGTTTCACATAAATAGTACCGTTTCCTCATAGTACAGTGCAACGTGATGTCCGAAATGGCTGACAAAGTTAGGTACAAGCACGAAATATATGCAAGACAATATATGCTATATGTATAGCTTGGAAATTGTGACCGTTGCTCGCTCGCTCCGCTCGCTCGTAAAAATCTAGTCCAACCTCACAACCGATCCGACACGTTCGCAAATTTGAAATATGTCGCCATCATATCGAATAATGAACGCAAGATGGATTGGTTTTAGGTTAGGCTATAGTTTTCGAGCGAGCGCCGCGAGCGAGAGACGCGTAAAGGTGTGTCATAAAGCAACGGTTTGGCACATACGGACATTGAAATGTTCGCACCAGCCCGAGGAGCCGGAAGTATTTATCCTATTGCCTACCGACACATGTTTACAGTTTATGAATAGTTTCACATAAATAGTACTATTTCCTCATAGTACAGTGCAATGTGATGTCCGAAGTGGCTGACAAAATTAGGTAATAACACGAAATATATGGAAGGCAATATAAGGTATATGTATAGCTTGGAAATTGTGACCGTTGCTCGCTCGCTCCGCTCGCTCGTAAAAATCTAGTCCAACCTCACAAGCGATCCCACACGTTCGCAAATTTGAAATATGTCGCCACCATATCCAATAATGAACGGAAGAGGGATTGGTTTTAGGTTAGGCTATAGCTTTCGTGCGAGCGCGGCGAGCGAGAGACGCGTAAAGGTGTGTCACAAACCAACGGTTTGGCACATACGGACATTGAAATATTCGCACCAGCCCGAGGAGCCGGAAGTATTTATCCTATTGCCTACCGACACATGTTTACAGTTTATGAATAGTTTCACATAAATAGTACCGTTTCCTCATAGTACAGTGCAACGTGATGTCCGAAATGGCTGACAAAATTAGGTACAAGCACGAAATATATGCAAGACAATATATGGTATATGTATAGCTTGGAAATTGTGACCGTTGCTCGCTCGCTCCGCTCGCTCGTAAAAATCTAGTCCAACCTCAAAAGCGATCCGACACGTTCGCAAATTTGAAATATGTCGCCACCATATCCAATAATGAACGGAAGAGGGATTGGTTTTAGGTTAGGCTATAGCTTTCGTGCGAGCGCGGCGAGCGAGAGACGCGTAAAGGTGTGTCACAAACCAACGGTTTGGCACATACGGACATTGAAATATTCGCACCAGCCCGAGGAGCCGGAAGAATTTATTCTATTGCCTACCGACACATGTTTACAGTTTATGAATAGTTTCACATAAATAGTACTATTTCCACATAGTACAGTGCAATGTGATATCCGAAATGGCTGACAAAATTAAGTAATAACACGAAATATATGCAAGGCAATATATGGTACATGTATAGCTTGGAAATTGTGACCGTTGCTCGCTCGCTCCGCTTGCTCGTAAAAATCCAGTCCAACATCACATTTGATCCGACAGGTTCCCAAATTTGAAATAAGTCGCCTGCATGTTGAATGACTAACGCAAGAGGGATTGTTTTTAGGTTAGGCTATAGCTTTCGAGCGAGCGCAGCGAGCGAGAGACGCGTAAAGGTGTGTCACAAACCAACGGTTTGGCACATACGGACATTGAAATATTCGCACCAGCCCGAGGAGCCGGAAGTATTTATTCTATTGCCTACCGACACATGTTTACAGTTTATGAATAGTTTCACATAAATAGTACTATTTCCACATAGTACAGTGCAATGTGATATCCGAAATGGCTGACAAAATTAAGTAATAACACGAAATATATGCAAGGCAATATATGGTACATGTATAGCTTGGAAATTGTGACCGTTGCTCGCTCGCTCCGCTTGCTCGTAAAAATCCAGTCCAACATCACATTTGATCCGACAGGTTCCCAAATTTGAAATAAGTCGCCTGCATGTTGAATGACTAACGCAAGAGGGATTGTTTTTAGGTTAGGCTATAGCTTTCGTGCGAGCGCAGCGAACGAGAGACGCGTATAGGTGTGTCATAAACCAACGGTTTGGCACATACGGACATTGAAATATTCGCACCAGCCCGAGGAGCCGGAAGTATTTATCCTATTGCCTACTGACGGATGTTTACAGTTTACCAATAGTTTCACATAAATTGTACCGTTTCCTCATAATACAGTGCAACGTGATGTCCGAAATGGCTGACAAAATTAGGTACAAGCACGAAATATATGCAAGACAATATATGGTATATGTATAGCTTGGAAATTGTGACCGTTGCTCGCTCGCTCCGCTCGCTCGTAAAAATCTACTCCAACCTCACAACCGATCCGACACGTTCGCAAATTTGAAATATGTCGCCATCATATCGAATAATGAACGCAAGATGGATTGGTTTTAGGTTAGGCTATAGTTTTCGAGCGAGCGCCGCGAGCGAGAGACGCGTAAAGGTGTGTCATAAAGCAACGGTTTGGCACATACGGACATTGAAATATTCGCACCAGCCCGAGGAGCCGGAAGTATTTATCCTATTGCCTACCGACACATGTTTACAGTTTATGAATAGTTTCACATAAATAGTACTATTTCCTCATAGTACAGTGCAGTGTGATGTCCGAAATGGCTGACAAGATTAGGTAATAACACGAAATATATTGAAGGCAATATAAGGTATATGTATAGCTTGGAAATTGTGACCGTTGCTCGCTCGCTCCGCTCGCTCGTAAAAATCTAGTCCAACCTCACAACCGATCCGACACGTTCGCAAATTTGAAATATGTCGCCATCATATCGAATAATGAACGGAAGATGGATTGGTTTTAGGTTAGGCTATAGCTTTCGTGCGAGCGCAGCGAGCGAGAGACGCGTAAAGGTGTGTCACAAACCAACGGTTTGGCACATACGGACATTGATATATTCGCACCAGCCCGAGGAACCGGAAGTCTTTATCCTATTGCCTACTGACGGATGTTTACAGTTTACCAATAGTTTCAATAAATAGTACTATTTCCTCATAGTACAGTGCAATGTGATGTCCGAAATGGCTGACAAAATTAGGTAATAACACGAAATATATGGAAGGCAATATAAGGTATATGTATAGCTTGGAAATTGTGACCGTTGCTCGCTCGCTCCGCTCGCTCGTAAAAATCTAGTCCAACCTCACAACCCATCCCACACGTTCGCAAATTTGAAATATGTCGCCACCATATCGAATAATGAACGGAAGATGGATTGGTTTTAGGTTAGGCTATAGCTTTCGTGCGAGCGCAGCGAACGAGAGACGCGTAAAGGTGTGTCACAAACCATCGGTTTGGCACATACGGACCTTGATATATTCGCACCAGCCAGAGGAGCCGGAAGTATTTATCCTATTGCCTTCTGACAAATGTTTACGGTTTACCAATAGTTTCACATAATTAGTACCGTTTCCTCATAGTACAGTGCAACGTGATGTCCGAAATGGCTGACAAAATTAGGTACAAGCACGAAATATATGCAAGACAATATATGGTATATGTATAGCTTGGAAATTGTGACCGTTGCTCGCTCGCTCCGCTCGCTCGTAAAAATCTAGTCCAACCCCACAACCGATCCGACACGTTCGCAAATTTGAAACATGTCGCCATCATATCGAATAATGAACGCAAGATGGATTGGTTTTAGGTTAGGCTATAGTTTTCGAGCGAGCGCCGCGAGCGAGAGACGCGTAAAGGTGTGTCATAAACCAACGGTTTGGCACATACGGACATTGAAATATTCGCACCAGCCCGAGGAGCCGGAAGTATTTATCCTATTGCCTACCGACATATGTTTACAGTTTATGAATAGTTTCACATAAATAGTACTATTTCCTCATAGTACAGTGCAATGTGATGTCCGAAATGGCTGACAAAATTAGGTAATAACACGAAATATATGCAAGGCAATATAAGGTATATGTATAGCTTGGAAATTGTGACCGTTGCTCGCTCGCTCCGCTCGCTCGTTAAAATATAGTCCAACCTCACAACCGATCCCACACGTTCGCAAATTTGAAATATGTCGCCACCATATCGAATAATGAACGGAAGATGGATTGGTTTTAGGTTAGGCTATAGCTTTCGTGCGAGCGCAGCGAACGAGAGACGCGTAAAGGTGTGTCACAAACCAACGGTTTGGCACATACGGACATTGAAATATTCGCACCAGCCCGAGGAGCCGGAAGTCTCTATCCTATTGCCTTCTGACAAATGTTTACGGTTTATCAATAGTTTCACATAATTAGTACCGTTTCCTCATAGTACAGCGCAACGTGATGTCCGAAATGGCTGACAAAATTAGGTACAAGCACGAAATATATGCAAGACAATATATGGTATATGTATAGCTTGGAAATAGTGACCGTTGCTCGCTCGCTCCGCTCGCTCGCAAAAATCTAGTCCAACTTCACAACCGATCCGACACGTTCGCAAATTTGAAATATGTCGCCATCATATCGAATAATGAACGCAAGATGGATTGGTTTTAGGTTAGGCTATAGTTTTCGAGCGAGCGCCGCGAGCGAGAGACGCGTATAGGTGTGTCATAAACCAACGGTTTGGCACATACGGACATTGAAATATTCGCACCAGCCCGAGGAGCCGGAAGTATTTATCCTATTGCCTACCGACACATGTTTACAGTTTATGAATAGTTCCACATAAATAGTACTATTTCCTCATTGTACAGTGCAATGTGATGGTCGAAATGGCTGACAAAATTAGGTAATAACACGTAATATATGGAAGGCAATATAAGGTATATGTATAGCTTGGAAATTGTGACCGTTGCTCGCTCGCTCCGTTCGCTCGTAAAAATCTAGTCCAACCTCACAACCGATCCCACACGTTCGCAAATTTGAAATATGTCGCCACCATATCGAATAATGAACGGAAGATTGATTGGTTTTAGGTTAGGCTATAGCTTTCGTGCGGGCGCAGCGAACGAGAGACGCGTAAAGGTGTGTCACAAACCATCGGTTTGGCACATACGGACATTGATATATTCGCACCAGCCCGAGGAGCCGGAAGTATATATGCTATTGCCTACCGACACATGTTTACAGTTTATGAATAGTTTCACATAAATAGTACAATTTCCTCATAGTACAGTGCAATGTGATGTCCGAAATGGCTGACAAAATTAGGTAATAACACGTAATATATGGAAGGCAATATAAGGTATATGTATAGCTTGGAAATTGTGACCGTTGCTCGCTCGCTCCGTTCGCTCGTAAAAATCTAGTCCAACCTCACAACCGATCCCACACGTTCGCAAATTTGAAATATGTCGCCACCATATCGAATAATGAACGGAAGATTGATTGGTTTTAGGTTAGGCTATAGCTTTCGTGCGGGCGCAGCGAACGAGAGACGCGTAAAGGTGTGTCACAAACCATCGGTTTGGCACATACGGACATTGATATATTCGCACCAGCCCGAGGAGCAGGAAGTCTTTATCCCGTTGCCTTCTGACAAATGTTTACGGTTTACCAATAGTTTCACATAATTAGTACCGTTTCCTCATAGTACAGTGCAACGTGATGTCTGAAATGGCTGACAAAATTAGGTACAAGCATGAAATATATGCAAGACAATATATGGTATATGTATAGCTTGGAAATTGTGACCGTTGCTCGCTCGCTCCGCTCGCTCGTAAAAATCTAGTCCAACCCCACAACCGATCCGACACGTTCGCAAATTTGAAATATGTCGCCATCATATCGAATAATGAACGCAAGATGGATTGGTTTTAGGTTAGGCTATAGCTTTCGAGCGAGCGCAGCGAGCGAGAGACGCGTATAGGTGTGTCATAAACCAACGGTTTGGCACATACGGACATTGAAATATTCGCATCAGCCCGAGGAGCCGGAAGTATTTATCCTATTGCCTACCGACACATGTTTACAGTTTATGAATAGTTTCACATAAATAGTACTATTTCCACATAGTACAATGCAATGTGATGTCCGAAATGGCTGACAAAATTAGGTAATAACACGACATATATGCAAGGCAATATAAGGTGTATGTATAGGTTGGAAATTGTGATCGTTGCTCGCTCGCTCCGCTCGCTCGTAAAAATCTAGTCCAACCTCACAACCGATCCGACACGTTCGCAAATTTGAAATATGTCGCCATCATATCGAATAATGAACGCAAGATGGATTGGTTTTACGTTAGGCTATAGTTTTCGAGCGAGCGCCGCGAGCGAGAGACGCGTAAAGGTGTGTCATAAACCAACGGTTTGGCACATACGGACATTGAAATATTCGCACCAGCCCGAGGAGCCGGAAGTATTTATCCTATTGCCTACCGACACATGTTTACAGTTTATGAATAGTTTCACATAAATAGTACTATTTCCTCATAGTACAGTGCAATGTGATGTCCGAAATGGCTGACAAAATTAGGTAATAACACGAAATATATGGAAGGCAATATAAGGTATATGTATAGCTTGGAAATTGTGACCGTTGCTCGCTCGCTCCGTTCGCTCGTAAAAATCTAGTCCAACCCCACAACCGATCCGACACGTTCGCAAATTTGAAATATGTCGCCATCATATCGAATAATGAACGCAAGATGGATTGGTTTTAGGTTAGGCTATAGTTTTCTAGCGAGCGCAGCGAGCGAGAGACGCGTATAGGTGTGTCATCAACCAACGGTTTGGCACATACGGACATTGAAATATTCGCACCAGCCCGAGGAGCCGGAAGTATTTATCCTATTGCCTACCGACACATGTTTACAGTTTATGAATAGTTTCACATAAATAGTACTATTTCCTCATAGTACAGTGCAATGTGATGTCCGAAATGGCTGACAAAATTAGGTAATAACACGACATATATGCAAGGCAATATAAGGTGTATGTATAGGTTGGAAATTGTGATCGTTGCTCGCTCGCTCGAAAAAATCTAGTCCAACCTCACAACCGATCCCACACGTTCGCAAATTTGAAATATGTCGCCACCATATCGAATAATGAACGCAAGATGGATTGGTTTTAGGTTAGGCTATAGTTTTCGTGCGAGCGCAGCGAACGAGAGACGCGTAAAGGTGTGTCACAAACCAACGGTTTGGCACATACGGACGTTGATATATTCGCACCAGCCCGAGGAGCCGGAAGTCTTTATCCTATTGCCTACCGACACATGTTTACAGTTTATGAATAGTTTCACATAAATAGTACAATTTCCTCATAGTACAGTGCAACGTGATGTCCGAAATGGCTGACAAAATTAGGTACAAGCACGAAATATATGCAAGACAATATATGGTATATGTATAGCTTGGAAATTGTGACCGTTGCTCGCTCGCTCCGCTCGCTCGTAAAAATCTAGTCCAACCTCAAAAGCGATCCGACACGTTCGCAAATTTGAAATATGTCGCCACCATATCCAATAATGAACGGAAGAGGGATTGGTTTTAGGTTAGGCTATAGCTTTCGTGCGAGCGCGGCGAGCGAGAGACGCGTAAAGGTGTGTCACAAACCAACGGTTTGGCACATACGGACATTGAAATATTCGCACCAGCCCGAGGAGCCGGAAGAATTTATTCTATTGCCTACCGACACATGTTTACAGTTTATGAATAGTTTCACATAAATAGTACTATTTCCACATAGTACAGTGCAATGTGATATCCGAAATGGCTGACAAAATTAAGTAATAACACGAAATATATGCAAGGCAATATATGGTACATGTATAGCTTGGAAATTGTGACCGTTGCTCGCTCGCTCCGCTTGCTCGTAAAAATCCAGTCCAACATCACATTTGATCCGACAGGTTCCCAAATTTGAAATAAGTCGCCTGCATGTTGAATGACTAACGCAAGAGGGATTGTTTTTAGGTTAGGCTATAGCTTTCGAGCGAGCGCAGCGAGCGAGAGACGCGTAAAGGTGTGTCACAAACCAACGGTTTGGCACATACGGACATTGAAATATTCGCACCAGCCCGAGGAGCCGGAAGTATTTATTCTATTGCCTACCGACACATGTTTACAGTTTATGAATAGTTTCACATAAATAGTACTATTTCCACATAGTACAGTGCAATGTGATATCCGAAATGGCTGACAAAATTAAGTAATAACACGAAATATATGCAAGGCAATATATGGTACATGTATAGCTTGGAAATTGTGACCGTTGCTCGCTCGCTCCGCTTGCTCGTAAAAATCCAGTCCAACATCACATTTGATCCGACAGGTCCCCAAATTTGAAATAAGTCGCCTGCATGTTGAATGACTAACGCAAGAGGGATTGTTTTTAGGTTAGGCTATAGCTTTCGTGCGAGCGCAGCGAACGAGAGACGCGTATAGGTGTGTCATAAACCAACGGTTTGGCACATACGGACATTGAAATATTCGCACCAGCCCGAGGAGCCGGAAGTATTTATCCTATTGCCTACTGACGGATGTTTACAGTTTACCAATAGTTTCACATAAATTGTACCGTTTCCTCATAATACAGTGCAACGTGATGTCCGAAATGGCTGACAAAATTAGGTACAAGCACGAAATATATGCAAGACAATATATGGTATATGTATAGCTTGGAAATTGTGACCGTTGCTCGCTCGCTCCGCTCGCTCGTAAAAATCTACTCCAACCTCACAACCGATCCGACACGTTCGCAAATTTGAAATATGTCGCCATCATATCGAATAATGAACGCAAGATGGATTGGTTTTAGGTTAGGCTATAGTTTTCGAGCGAGCGCCGCGAGCGAGAGACGCGTAAAGGTGTGTCATAAAGCAACGGTTTGGCACATACGGACATTGAAATATTCGCACCAGCCCGAGGAGCCGGAAGTATTTATCCTATTGCCTACCGACACATGTTTACAGTTTATGAATAGTTTCACATAAATAGTACTATTTCCTCATAGTACAGTGCAGTGTGATGTCCGAAATGGCTGACAAGATTAGGTAATAACACGAAATATATTGAAGGCAATATAAGGTATATGTATAGCTTGGAAATTGTGACCGTTGCTCGCTCGCTCCGCTCGCTCGTAAAAATCTAGTCCAACCTCACAACCGATCCGACACGTTCGCAAATTTGAAATATGTCGCCATCATATCGAATAATGAACGGAAGATGGATTGGTTTTAGGTTAGGCTATAGCTTTCGTGCGAGCGCAGCGAGCGAGAGACGCGTAAAGGTGTGTCACAAACCAACGGTTTGGCACATACGGACATTGATATATTCGCACCAGCCCGAGGAACCGGAAGTCTTTATCCTATTGCCTACTGACGGATGTTTACAGTTTACCAATAGTTTCAATAAATAGTACTATTTCCTCATAGTACAGTGCAATGTGATGTCCGAAATGGCTGACAAAATTAGGTAATAACACGAAATATATGGAAGGCAATATAAGGTATATGTATAGCTTGGAAATTGTGACCGTTGCTCGCTCGCTCCGCTCGCTCGTAAAAATCTAGTCCAACCTCACAACCCATCCCACACGTTCGCAAATTTGAAATATGTCGCCACCATATCGAATAATGAACGGAAGATGGATTGGTTTTAGGTTAGGCTATAGCTTTCGTGCGAGCGCAGCGAACGAGAGACGCGTAAAGGTGTGTCACAAACCATCGGTTTGGCACATACGGACCTTGATATATTCGCACCAGCCAGAGGAGCCGGAAGTATTTATCCTATTGCCTTCTGACAAATGTTTACGGTTTACCAATAGTTTCACATAATTAGTACCGTTTCCTCATAGTACAGTGCAACGTGATGTCCGAAATGGCTGACAAAATTAGGTACAAGCACGAAATATATGCAAGACAATATATGGTATATGTATAGCTTGGAAATTGTGACCGTTGCTCGCTCGCTCCGCTCGCTCGTAAAAATCTAGTCCAACCCCACAACCGATCCGACACGTTCGCAAATTTGAAACATGTCGCCATCATATCGAATAATGAACGCAAGATGGATTGGTTTTAGGTTAGGCTATAGTTTTCGAGCGAGCGCCGCGAGCGAGAGACGCGTAAAGGTGTGTCATAAACCAACGGTTTGGCACATACGGACATTGAAATATTCGCACCAGCCCGAGGAGCCGGAAGTATTTATCCTATTGCCTACCGACATATGTTTACAGTTTATGAATAGTTTCACATAAATAGTACTATTTCCTCATAGTACAGTGCAATGTGATGTCCGAAATGGCTGACAAAATTAGGTAATAACACGAAATATATGCAAGGCAATATAAGGTATATGTATAGCTTGGAAATTGTGACCGTTGCTCGCTCGCTCCGCTCGCTCGTAAAAATCTAGTCCAACCTCACAACCGATCCCACACGTTCGCAAATTTGAAATATGTCGCCACCATATCGAATAATGAACGCAAGATGGATTGGTTTTAGGTTAGGCTATAGCTTTCGTGCGAGCGCAGCGAACGAGAGACGCGTAAAGGTGTGTCACAAACCAACGGTTTGGCACATACGGACATTGAAATATTCGCACCAGCCCGAGGAGCCGGAAGTCTCTATCCTATTGCCTTCTGACAAATGTTTACGGTTTATCAATAGTTTCACATAATTAGTACCGTTTCCTCATAGTACAGCGCAACGTGATGTCCGAAATGGCTGACAAAATTAGGTACAAGCACGAAATATATGCAAGACAATATATGGTATATGTATAGCTTGGAAATAGTGACCGTTGCTCGCTCGCTCCGCTCGCTCGCAAAAATCTAGTCCAACTTCACAACCGATCCGACACGTTCGCAAATTTGAAATATGTCGCCATCATATCGAATAATGAACGCAAGATGGATTGGTTTTAGGTTAGGCTATAGTTTTCGAGCGAGCGCCGCGAGCGAGAGACGCGTATAGGTGTGTCATAAACCAACGGTTTGGCACATACGGACATTGAAATATTCGCACCAGCCCGAGGAGCCGGAAGTATTTATCCTATTGCCTACCGACACATGTTTACAGTTTATGAATAGTTCCACATAAATAGTACTATTTCCTCATTGTACAGTGCAATGTGATGGTCGAAATGGCTGACAAAATTAGGTAATAACACGTAATATATGGAAGGCAATATAAGGTATATGTATAGCTTGGAAATTGTGACCGTTGCTCGCTCGCTCCGTTCGCTCGTAAAAATCTAGTCCAACCTCACAACCGATCCCACACGTTCGCAAATTTGAAATATGTCGCCACCATATCGAATAATGAACGGAAGATTGATTGGTTTTAGGTTAGGCTATAGCTTTCGTGCGGGCGCAGCGAACGAGAGACGCGTAAAGGTGTGTCACAAACCATCGGTTTGGCACATACGGACATTGATATATTCGCACCAGCCCGAGGAGCCGGAAGTATATATGCTATTGCCTACCGACACATGTTTACAGTTTATGAATAGTTTCACATAAATAGTACAATTTCCTCATAGTACAGTGCAATGTGATGTCCGAAATGGCTGACAAAATTAGGTAATAACACGTAATATATGGAAGGCAATATAAGGTATATGTATAGCTTGGAAATTGTGACCGTTGCTCGCTCGCTCCGTTCGCTCGTAAAAATCTAGTCCAACCTCACAACCGATCCCACACGTTCGCAAATTTGAAATATGTCGCCACCATATCGAATAATGAACGGAAGATTGATTGGTTTTAGGTTAGGCTATAGCTTTCGTGCGGGCGCAGCGAACGAGAGACGCGTAAAGGTGTGTCACAAACCATCGGTTTGGCACATACGGACATTGATATATTCGCACCAGCCCGAGGAGCAGGAAGTCTTTATCCCGTTGCCTTCTGACAAATGTTTACGGTTTACCAATAGTTTCACATAATTAGTACCGTTTCCTCATAGTACAGTGCAACGTGATGTCTGAAATGGCTGACAAAATTAGGTACAAGCACGAAATATATGCAAGACAATATATGGTATATGTATAGCTTGGAAATTGTGACCGTTGCTCGCTCGCTCCGCTCGCTCGTAAAAATCTAGTCCAACCCCACAACCGATCCGACACGTTCGCAAATTTGAAATATGTCGCCATCATATCGAATAATGAACGCAAGATGGATTGGTTTTAGGTTAGGCTATAGCTTTCGAGCGAGCGCAGCGAGCGAGAGACGCGTATAGGTGTGTCATAAACCAACGGTTTGGCACATACGGACATTGAAATATTCGCATCAGCCCGAGGAGCCGGAAGTATTTATCCTATTGCCTACCGACACATGTTTACAGTTTATGAATAGTTTCACATAAATAGTACTATTTCCACATAGTACAATGCAATGTGATGTCCGAAATGGCTGACAAAATTAGGTAATAACACGACATATATGCAAGGCAATATAAGGTGTATGTATAGGTTGGAAATTGTGATCGTTGCTCGCTCGCTCCGCTCGCTCGTAAAAATCTAGTCCAACCTCACAACCGATCCGACACGTTCGCAAATTTGAAATATGTCGCCATCATATCGAATAATGAACGCAAGATGGATTGGTTTTACGTTAGGCTATAGTTTTCGAGCGAGCGCCGCGAGCGAGAGACGCGTAAAGGTGTGTCATAAACCAACGGTTTGGCACATACGGACATTGAAATATTCGCACCAGCCCGAGGAGCCGGAAGTATTTATCCTATTGCCTACCGACACATGTTTACAGTTTATGAATAGTTTCACATAAATAGTACTATTTCCTCATAGTACAGTGCAATGTGATGTCCGAAATGGCTGACAAAATTAGGTAATAACACGAAATATATGGAAGGCAATATAAGGTATATGTATAGCTTGGAAATTGTGACCGTTGCTCGCTCGCTCCGTTCGCTCGTAAAAATCTAGTCCAACCCCACAACCGATCCGACACGTTCGCAAATTTGAAATATGTCGCCATCATATCGAATAATGAACGCAAGATGGATTGGTTTTAGGTTAGGCTATAGTTTTCTAGCGAGCGCAGCGAGCGAGAGACGCGTATAGGTGTGTCATAAACCAACGGTTTGGCACATACGGACATTGAAATATTCGCACCAGCCCGAGGAGCCGGAAGTATTTATCCTATTGCCTACCGACACATGTTTACAGTTTATGAATAGTTTCACATAAATAGTACTATTTCCTCATAGTACAGTGCAATGTGATGTCCGAAATGGCTGACAAAATTAGGTAATAACACGACATATATGCAAGGCAATATAAGGTGTATGTATAGGTTGGAAATTGTGATCGTTGCTCGCTCGCTCGAAAAAATCTAGTCCAACCTCACAACCGATCCCACACGTTCGCAAATTTGAAATATGTCGCCACCATATCGAATAATGAACGCAAGATGGATTGGTTTTAGGTTAGGCTATAGTTTTCGTGCGAGCGGAGCGAACGAGAGACGCGTAAAGGTGTGTCACAAACCAACGGTTTGGCACATACGGACGTTGATATATTCGCACCAGCCCGAGGAGCCGGAAGTCTTTATCCTATTGCCTACCGACACATGTTTACAGTTTATGAATAGTTTCACATAAATAGTACAATTTCCTCATAGTACAGTGCAATGTGATGTCCGAAATGGCTGACAAAATTAGGTAATAACACGAAATATATGGAAGGCAATATAAGGTATATGTATAGCTTGGAAATTGTGACCGTTGCTCGCTCGCTCCGCTCGCTCGTAAAAATCTAGTCCAACCTCACAACCGATCCCACACGTTCGCAAATTTGAAATATGTCGCCACCATATCGAATAATGATTGGAAGATGGATTGGTTTTAGGTTAGGCTATAGTTTTCGAGCGAGCGCAGCGAGCGAGAGACGCGTATAGTTGTGTCATAAACAAACGGTTTGGCACATACGGACATTGAAATATTCGCACCAGCCCGAGGAGCCGGAAGTATTTATCCTATTGCCTACCGACACATGTTTACAGTTTATGAATAGTTTCACATAAATAGTACTATTTCCACATAGTACAGTGCAATGTGATGTCCGCAATGGCTGACAAAATTAGGTAATAACACGAAATATATGGAAGGCAATATAAGGTATATTTATAGCCTGGAAATTGTGACCGTTGCTCGCTCGCTCCGCTCGCTCGAAAAATTCTAGTCCAACCTCACAACCGATCCGACACGTTCGCAAATTTGAAATATGTCGCCACCATATCGAATAATGAACGGAAGATGGATTGGTTTTAGGTTAGGCTATAGCTTTCGTGCGAGCGCAGCGAACGAGAGACGCGTAAAGGTGTGTCACAAACCATCCGTATGGCACATACGGACATTGATATATTCGCACCAGCCCGAGGAGCCGGAAGTATTTATCCTATTGCCTACCGACACATGTTTACAGTTTATGAATAGTTTCACATAAATAGTACTATTTCCTCATAGTACAGTGCAATGTGATGTCCGAAATGGCTGACAAAATTAGGTAATAACACGAAATATATGGAAGGCAATATAAGGTATATGTATAGCTTGGAAATTGTGACCATTGCTCGCTCGCTCCGCTCGCTCGTAAAAATCTAGTCCAACCTCACAACCGATCCCACACGTTCGCAAATTTGAAATATGTCGCCACCATATCGAATAATGAACGGAAGATGGATTGGTTTTAGGTTAGGCTATAGCTTTCGTGCGGGCGCAGCGAACGAGAGACGCGTAAAGGTGTGTCACAAACCATCGGTTTGGCACATACGGACATTGATATATTCGCACCAGCCCGAGGAGCCGGAAGTCTTTATCCTATTGCCTTCTGACAAATGTTTACGGTTTACCAATAGTTTAACATAATTAGTACCGTTTCCTCATAGTACAGTGCAACGTGATGTCCGAAATGGCTGACAAAATTAGGTACAAGCACGAAATATATGCAAGACAATATATGGTATATGTATAGCTTGGAAATTGTGACCGTTGCTCGCTCGCTCCGCTCGCTCGTAAAAATCTAGTCCAACCTCACAACCGATCCGACACGTTCGCAAATTTGAAATATGTCGCCATCATATCGAATAATGAACGGAAGATGGATTGGTTTTAGGTTAGGCCATAGTTTTCGAGCGAGCTCCGCGAGCGAGAGACGCGTATAGGTGTGTCACAAACCAACGGTTTGGCACATACGGACATTGATATATTCGCACCAGCCCGAGGAGCCGGAAGTCTTTATCCTATTGCCTTCTGACAAATGTTTACGGTTTACCAATAGTTTCACACCATTAGTACCGTTTCCTCATAGTACAGTGCAACGTGATGTCCGAAATGGCTGACAAAATTAGGTACAAGCACGAAATATATGCAAGACAATATATGGTATATGTATAGCTTGGAAATTGTGACCGTTGCTCGCTCGCTCCGCTCGCTCGTAAAAATCTAGTCCAACCCCACAACCGATCCGACACGTTCGCAAATTTGAAATATGTCGCCATCATATCGAATAATGAACGCAAGATGGATTGGTTTTAGGTTAGGCTATAGTTTTCGTGCGAGCGCCGCGAGCGAGAGACGCGTAAAGGTGTGTCATAAACCAACGGTTTGGCACATACGGACATTGAAATATTCGCACCAGCCCGAGGAGCCGGAAGTATTTATCCTATTGCCTACCGACACATGTTTACAGTTTATGAATAGTTTCACATAAATAGTACTATTTCCTCATAGTACAGTGCAATGTGATGTCCGAAATGGCTGACAAAATTAGGTAATAACACGAAATATATGGAAGGCAATATAAGGTATATGTATAGCTTGGAAATTGTGACCGTGGCTCGCTCGCTCCGCTCGCTCGTAAAAATCTAGTCCAACTTCACAACCGATCCCATACGTTCGCAAATTTGAAATATGTCGCCACCATATCGAATAATGAACGGAAGATGGATTGGTTTTAGGTTAGGCTATAGCTTTCGTGCGAGCGCAGCGAACGAGAGACGCGTAAAGGTGTGTCACAAACCATCGGTTTGGCACATACGGACATTGATATATTCGCACCAGCCCGAGGAGCCGGAAGTCTTTATCCTATTGCCTTCTGACAAATGTTTACGGTTTACCAATAGTTTCACATAATTAGTACCGTTTCCTCATAGTACAGTGCAACGTGATGTCTGAAATGGCTGACAAAATTAGGTACAAGCACGAAATATATGCAAGACAATATATGGTATATGTATAGCTTGGAAATTGTGACCGTTGCTCGCTCGCTCCGCTCGCTCGTAAAAATCAAGTCCAACCCCACTACCGATCCGACACGTTCGCAAATTTGAAATATGTCGCCATCATATCGAATAATGAACGCAAGATGGATTGGTTTTAGGTTAGGCTATAGTTTTCGAGCGAGCGCAGCGAGCGAGAGACGCGTATAGGTGTGCCATAAACCAACGGTTTGGCACATACGGACATTGAAATATTCGCATCAGCCCGAGGTGCCGGAAGTATTTATCCTATTGCCTACCGACACACGTTTACAGTTTATGAATAGATTCACATAAATAGTACTATTTCCACATAGTACAATGCAATGTGATGTCCGAAATGGCTGACAAAATTAGGTAATAACACGACATATATGCAAGGCAATATAAGGTGTATGTATAGGTTGGAAATTGTGATCGTTGCTCGCTCGCTCGAAAAAATCTAGTCCAACCTCACAACCGATCCGACACGTTCGCAAATTTGAAATATGTCGCCACCATATCGAATAATGAACGGAAGATGGATTGGTTTTAGGTTAGGCTAAAGCTTTCGTGCGAGCGCAGCAAACGAGAGACGCGTAAAGGTGTGTCACAAACCAACGGTTTGGCACATACGGACGTTGAAATATTCGCACCAGCCCGAGGAGCCGGAAGACTTTATCCAATTGCCTTCTGACAAATGTTTACAGTTTACCAATAGTTTCACATAATTAGTACCGTTTCCTCATAGTACAGTGCAACGTGATGTCCGAAATGGCTGACAAAATAAGGTACAAGCACGAAATATATGCAAGACAATATATGGTATATGTATAGCTTGGAAATTGTGACCGTTGCTCGCTCGCTCCGCTCGCTCGTAAAAATCTAGTCCAACCTCACAACCGATCCGACACCTTCGCAAATTTGAAATATGTCGCCATCATATCGAATAATGAACGCAAGATGGATTGGTTTTAGGTTAGGCTATAGTTTTCGAGCGAGCGCCGCGAGCGAGAGACGCGTAAAGGTGTGTCATAAACCAACGGTTTGGCACATACGGACATTGAAATATTCGCACCAGCCCGAGGAGCCGGAAGTATTTATCCTATTGCCTACCGACACATGTTTACAGTTTATGAATAGTTTCACATAAATAGTACTATTTCCTCATAGTGCAGTGCAATGTGATGTCCGAAATGGCTGACAGAATTAGGTAATAACACGAAATATATGGAAGGCAATATAAAGTATATGTATAGCTTGGAAATTGTGACCGTTGCTCGCTCGCTCCGCTCGCTCGTAAAAATCTAGTCCAACCCCACTACCGATCCGACACGTTCGCAAATTTGAAATATGTCGCCATCATATCGAATAATGAACGAAAGATGGATTGGTTTTAGGTTAGGCTATAGTTTTCGAGCGAGCGCAGCGAGCGAGAGACGCGTATAGTTGTGTCATAAACCAACGGTTTGGCACATACGGACATTGAAATATTCGCATCAGCCCGAGGAGCCGGAAGTATTTATGCTATTGCCTACCGACACATGTTTACAGTTTATGAATAGTTTCACATAAATAGTACTATTTCCACATAGTACAATGCAATGTGATGTCCGAAATGGCTGACAAAATTAGGTAATAACACGACATATATGCAAGGCAATATAAGGTGTATGTATAGGTTGGAAATTGTGATCGTTGCTCGCTCGCTCGAAAAAATCTAGTCCAACCTCACAACCGATCCGACACGTTCGCAAATATGAAATATGTCGCCACCATATCGAATAATGAACGGAAGATGGATTGGTTTTAGGTTAGGCTAAAGCTTTCGTGCGAGCGCAGCGAACGAGAGACGCGTAAAGGTGTGTCACAAACCAACGGTTTGGCACATACGGACGTTGAAATATTCGCACCAGCCCGAGGAGCCGGAAGTCTTTATCCTATTGCCTTCTGACAAATGTTTACGGTTTACCAATAGTTTCACATAATTAGTACCGTTTCCTCATAGTACAGTGCAACGTGATGTCCGAAATGGCTGACAAAATTAGGTACAAGCACGAAATATATGCAAGACAATATATGGTATATGTATAGCTTGGAAATTGTGACCGTTGCTCGCTCTCTCCGCTCGCTCGTAAAAATCTAGTCCAACCTCACAACCGATCCCACACGTTCGCAAATTTGAAATATGTCGCCACCATATCGAATAATGAACGGAAGATGGATTGGTTTTAGGTTAGGCTATAGCTTTCGTGCGAGCGCAGCGAACGAGAGACGCGTAAAGGTGTGTCACAAACCATCGGTTTGGCACATACGGACATTGATATATTCGCACCAGCCCGAGGAGCCGGAAGTCTTTATCCTGATGCCTTCTGACAAATGTTTACGGTTTACCAATAGTTTCACATAATTAGTACCGTTTCCTCATAGTACAGTGCAACGTGATGTCCGAAATGGCTGACAAAATTAGGTACAAGCACGAAATATATGCAAGACAATACGTGGTATATGTATAGCTTGGGAATTGTGACCGTTGCTCGCTCGCTCCGCTCGCTCGTAAAAATCTAGTCCAACCCCACTACCGATCCGACACGTTCGCAAATTTGAAATATGTCGCCATCATATCGAATAATGAACGCAAGATGGATTGGTTTTAGGTTAGGCTATAGTTTTCGAGCGAGCGCAGCGAGCGAGAGACGCGTATAGTTGTGTCATAAACCAACGGTTTGGCACATACGGACATTGAAATATTCGCATCAGCCCGAGGAGCCGGAAGTATTTATCCTATTGCCTACCGACACATGTTTACAGTTTATGAATAGCTTCACATAAATAGTACTATTTCCACATAGTACAATGCAATGTGATGTCCGAAATGGCTGACAAAATTAGGTAATAACACGACATATATGCAATGCAATATAAGGTGTATGTATAGGTTGGAAATTGTGATCGTTGCTCGCTCGCTCGAAAAAATCTAGTCCAACCTCACAACCGATCCGACACGTTCGCAAATTTGAAATATGTCGCCACCATATCGAATAATGAACGGAAGATGGATTGGTTTCAGGTTAGGCTAAAGCTTTCGTGCGAGCGCAGCGAACGAGAGACGCGTAAAGGTGTGTCACAAACCAACGGTTTGGCACATACGGACGTTGAAATATTCGCACCAGCCCGAGGAGCCGGAAGTCTTTATCCTATTGCCTTCTGACAAATGTTTACGGTTTACCAATAGTTTCACATAATTAGTACCGTTTCCTCATAGTACAGTGCAACGTGATGTCCGAAATGGCTGACAAAATTAGGTACAAGCACGAAATATATGCAAGACAATATATGGTATATGTATAGCTTGGAAATTGTGACCGTTGCTCGCTCGCTCAGCTCGCTCGTAAAAATCTAGTCCAACCTCACAACCGATCCCACACGTTCGCAAATTTGAAATATGTCGCCACCATATCGAATAATGAACGGAAGATGGATTGGTTTCAGGTTAGGCTATAGCTTTCGTGCGAGCGCAGCGAACGAGAGATGCGTAAAGGTGTGTCACAAACCATCGGTTTGGCACATACGGACATTGATATATTCGCACCAGCCCGAGGAGCCGGAAGTCTTTATCCTATTGCCTTCTGACAAATGTTTACGGTTTACCAATTGTTTCACATAATTAGTACCGTTTCCTCATAGTACAGTGCAACGTGATGTCCGAAATGGCTGACAAAATTAGGTACAAGCACGAAATATATGCAAGACAATACATGGTATATGTATAGCTTGGAAATTGTGACCGTTGCTCGCTCGCTCCGCTCGCTCGTAAAAATCTAGTCCAACCCCACCACCGATCCGACACGTTCGCAAATTTGAAATATGTCGCCATCATATCGAATAATGAACGAAAGATGGATTGGTTTTAGGTTAGGCTATAGTTTTCGAGCGAGCGCAGCGAGCGAGAGACGCGTATAGTTGTGTCATAAACCAACGGTTTGGCACATACGGACATTGAAATATTCGCATCAGCCCGAGGAGCCGGAAGTATTTATCCTATTGCCTACCGACACATGTTTACAGTTTATGAATAGTTTCACATAAATAGTACTATTTCCACATAGTACAATGCAATGTGATGTCCGAAATGGCTGACAAAATTAGGTAATAACACGACATATATGCAAGGCAATATAAGGTGTATGTATAGGTTGGAAATTGTGATCGTTGCTCGCTCGCTCGAAAAAATCTAATCCAACCTCACAACCGATCCGACACGTTCGCAAATATGAAATATGTCGCCACCATATCGAATAATGAACGGAAGATGGATTGGTTTTAGGTTAGGCTAAAGCTTTCGTGCGAGCGCAGCGAACGAGAGACGCGTAAAGGTGTGTCACAAACCAACGGTTTGGCACATACGGACGTTGAAATATTCGCACCAGCCCGAGGAGCCGGAAGTCTTTATCCTATTGCCTTCTGACAAATGTTTACGGTTTACCAATAGTTTCACATAATTAGTACCGTTTCCTCATAGTACAGTGCAACGTGATGTCCGAAATGGCTGACAAAATTAGGTACAAGCACGAAATATATGCAAGACCATATATGGTATATGTATAGCTTGGAAATTGTGACCGTTGCTCGCTCGCTCAGCTCGCTCGTAAAAATCTAGTCCAACCTCACAACCGATCCCACACGTTCGCAAATTTGAAATATGTCGCCACCATATCGAATAATGAACGGAAGATGGATTGGTTTCAGGTTAGGCTATAGCTTTCGTGCGAGCGCAGCGAACGAGAGATGCGTAAAGGTGTGTCACAAACCATCGGTTTGGCACATACGGACATTGATATATTCGCACCAGCCCGAGGAGCCGGAAGTCTTTATCCTATTGCCTTCTGACAAATGTTTACGGTTTACCAATAGTTTCACATAATTAGTACCGTTTCCTCATAGTACAGTGCAACGTGATGTCCGAAATGGCTGACAAAATTAGGTACAAGCACGAAATATATGCAAGACAATACATGGTATATGTATAGCTTGGAAATTGTGACCGTTGCTCGCTCGCTCCGCTCGCTCGTAAAAATCTAGTCCAACCTCACAACCGATCCGACACGTTCGCAAATTTGAAATATGTCGCCATCATATCGAATAATGAACGCAAGATGGATTGGTTTTTGGTTAGGCTATAGTTTTCGAGCGAGCGCCGCGAGCGAGAGACGCGTAAAGGTTTGTCATAAACCAACGGTTTGGCACATACGGACATTGAAATATTCGCACCAGCCCGAGGAGCCGGAAGTATTTATCCTATTGCCTACCGACACATGTTTACAGTTTATGAATAGTTTCACATAAATAGTACTATTTCCTCATAGTACAGTGCAATGTGATGTCCGAAATGGCTGACAAAATTAGGTAATAACACGAAATATATGGAAGGCAATATAAGGTATATGTATAGCTTGGAAGTTGTGACCGTTGCTCGCTCGCTCCGCTCGCTCGAAAAATCTAGTCCAACCTCACAACCGATCCCACACGTTCGCAAATTTGAAATATGTCGCCACCATATCGAATAATGAACGGAAGATGGATTGGTTTTAGGTTAGGCTATAGCTTTCGTGCGAGCGCAGCGAACGAGAGACGCGTAAAGGTGTGTCACAAACCATCGGTTTGGCACATACGGACATTGAAATATTCGCACCAGCCCGAGGAGCCGGAAGTATTTATCCTATTGCCTACCGACACATGTTTACAGGTTATGAATAGTTTCACATAAATAGTACTATTTCCTCATAGTACAGTGCAATGTGATGTCCGAAATGGCTGACAAAATTAGGTACAAGCACGAAATATATGCAAGACAATATATGGTATATGTATAGCTTGGAAATTGTGACCGTTGCTCAGTCGCTCCGCTCGCTCGTAAAAATCTAGCCCAACCTCACAACCGATCCCACACGTTCGCAAATTTGAAATATGTCGCCACCATATCGAATAATGAACGGAAGATGGATTGGTTTTAGGTTAGGCTATAGCTTTCGTGCGAGCGCAGCGAACGACAGACGCGTAAAGGTGTGTCACAAACCATCGGTTTGGCACATATGGACATTGATATATTCGCACCAGCCCGAGGAACCGGAAGTCTTTATCCTATTGCCTTCTGACAAATGTTTACGGTTTACCAATAGTTTCACATAATTAGTTCCGTTTCCTCATAGTTCAGTGCAACGTGATGTCCGAAATGGCTGACAAAATTAGGTAATAACACGAAATATATGGAAGGCAATATAAGGTATATGTATAGCTTGGAAATTGTGACCGTTGCTCGCTCGCTCCGCACGCTCGTAAAAATCTAGTCCAACCCCACAACCGATCCGACACGTTCGCAAATTTGAAATATGTCGCCATCATATCGAATAATGAACGGAAGATGGATTGGTTTTAGGTTAGGCTATAGCTTTCGTGCGAGCGCAGCGAACGACAGACGCGTAAAGGTGTGTCACAAACCATCGGTTTGGCACATACGGACCTTGATATATTCGCACCAGCCCGAGGAGCCGGAAGTCTTTATCCTATTGGCTTCTGACAAATGTTTACGGTTTACCAATAGTTTCACATAATTAGTACCGTTTTCTCATAGTACAGTGCAACGTGGTGTCCGAAATGGCTGACAAAATTAGGTACAAGCACGAAATATATGCAAGACAATATATGGTATATGTATAGCTTGGAAATTGTGACCGTTGCTCGCTCGCTCCGCTCGCTCGAAAAAATCTAGTCCAACCTCACAACCGATCCGACACGTTCGCAAATTTGAAATATGTCGCCATCATATCGAATAATGAACGCAAGATGGATTGGTTTTAGGTTAGGCTATAGTTTTCGAGCGAGCGCCGCGAGCGAGAGACGCGTATAGGTGTGTCATAAACCAACGGTTTGGCACATACGGACATTGAAATATTCGCAACAGCCCGAGGAGCCGGAAGTATTTATCCAATTGCCTACCGACACATGTTTACAGTTTATGAATAGTTTCACATAAATAGTACTATTTCCTCATAGTACAGTGCAATGTGATGTCCGAAGTGGCTGACAAAATTAGGTAATAACACGAAATATATGGAAGGCAATATAAGGTATATGTATAGCTTGGAAATTGTGACCGTTGCTCGCTCGCTCCGCTCGCTCGTAAAAATCTAGTCCAACCTCACAACCGATCCCACACGTTCGCAAATTTGAAATATGTCGCCACCATATCGAATAATGAACGGAAGATGGATTGGTTTTAGGTTAGGCTATAGCTTTCGTGCGAGCGCAGCGAACGAGAGACGCGTAAAGGTGTGTCACAAACCATCGGTTTGGCACATACGGACATTGATATATTCGCACCAGCCCGAGGAGCCGGAAGTCTTTATCCTATTGCCTTCTGACAAATGTTTACGGTTTACCAATAGTTTCACATAATTAGTACCGTTTCCTCATAGTACAGTGCAACGTGATGTCCGAAATTGCTGACAAAATTAGGTACAAGCACGAAATATATGCGAGACAATATATGGTATATGTATAGCTTGGAAATTGTGACCGTTGCTCGCTCGCTCCGGTCGCTCGTAAAAATCTAGTCCAACCTCACAACCGATCCCACACGTTCGCAAATTTGAAATATGTCGCCACCATATCGAATAATGAACGGAAGATGGATTGGTTTTAGGTTATGCTATAGCTTTCGTGCGAGCGCAGCGAACGAGAGACGCGTAAAGGTGTGTCACAAACCATCGGTTTGGCACATACGGACATAGATATATTCGCACCAGCCCGAGGAGCCGGAAGTCTTTATCCTATTGCCTTCTGACAAATGTTTACGGTTTACCAATAGTTTCACATAATTAGTACCGTTTCCTCATAGTACAGTGCAATGTGATGTCCGAAATGGCTGACAAAATTAGGTAATAAGACGAAATATATGGAAGGCAATATAAGGTATATGTATAGCTTGGAAATTGTGACCGTTGCTCGCTCGCTCCGCTCGCTCGTAAAAATCTAGTCCAACCTCACAACCGATACCACACGTTCGCAAATTTGAAATATGTCGCCACCATATCGAATAATGAACGGAAGATGGGTTGGTTTTAGGTTAGGCTATAGCTTTCGTGCGAGCGCAGCGAACGAGAGACGCGTAAAGGTGTGTCACAAACCATCGGTTTGGCACATACGGACATTGATATATTCGCACCAGCCCGAGGAGCCGGAAGTCTTTATCCTAATGCCTTCTGACAAATGTTTACGGTTTACCAATAGTTTCACATAATTAGTACCGTTTCCTCATAGTACAGTGCAACGTGATGTCCGAAATGGCTGACAAAATTAGGTACAAGCACGAAATATATGCAAGACAATATATGGTATATGTATAGCTTGGAAATTGTGACCGTTGCTCGCTCGCTCCGCTCGCTCGTAAAAATCTAGTCCAACCCCACAACCGATCCGACACGTTCGCAAATTTGAAATATGTCGCCACCATATCGAATAATGAACGGAAGATGGATTGGTTTTAGGTTAGGCTATAGCTTTCGTGCGAGCGCAGCGAACGAGAGACGCGTAAAGGTGTGTCACAAACCATCGGTTTGGCACATACGGACATTGATATATTCGCACCAGCCCGAGGAGCCGGAAGTCTTTATCCTATTGCCTTCTGACAAATGTTTACGGTTTACCAATAGTTTCACATAATTAGTACCGTTTCCTCATAGTACAGTGCAACGTGATGTCCGAAATGGCTGACAAAATTAGGTACATGCACGAAATATATGCAAGACAATATATGGTATATGTATAGCTTGAAAATTGTGACCGTTGATCGCTCGCTCCGCTCGCTCGTAAAAATCTAGTCCAACCCCACAACCGATCCGACACGTTCGCAAATTTGAAACATGTCGCCATCATATCGAATAATGAACGCAAGATGGATTGGTTTTAGGTTAGGCTATAGTTTTCGAGCGAGCGCCGCGAGCGAGAGACGCGTATAGGTGTGTCATAAACCAACGGTTTGGCACATACGGACATTGAAATATTCGCACCAGCCCGAGGAGCCGGAAGTATTTATCCAATTGCCTACCGACACATGTTTACAGTTTATGAATAGTTTCATATAAATAGTACAATTTCCTCATAGTACAGTGCAATGTGATGTCCGAAATGGCTGACAGAACTAGGTAATAACACGAAATATATGGAAGGCAATATAAGGTATATGTATAGCTTGGAAATTGTGACCGTTGCTCGCTCGCTCCGTTCGCTCATAAAAATCTAGTCCAACCTCACAACCGATCCCACACGTTCGCAAATTTGAAATATGTCGCCACCATATCGAATAATGAACGGAAGATTGATTGGTTTTAGGTTAGGCTATAGCTTTCGTGCGGGCGCAACGAACGAGAGACGCGTAAAGGTGTGTCACAAACCATCGGTTTGGCACATACGGACATTGATATATTCGCACCAGCCCGAGGAGCCGGAAGTATTTATCCTATTGCCTACCGACACATGTTTACAGTTTATGAATAGTTTCACATAAATAGTACTATTTCCTCATAGTACAGTGCAATGTGATGTCCGAAGTGGCTGACAAAATTAGGTAATAACACGAAATATATGGAAGGCAATATAAGGTATATGTATAGCTTGGAAATTGTGACCGTTGCTCGCTCGCTCCGCTCGCTCGTAAAAATCTAGTCCAACCTCACAACCGATCCCACACGTTCGCAAATTTGAAAAATGTCGCCACCATATCGAATAATGAACGGAAGATGGATTGGTTTTAGGTTAGGCTATAGCTTTCGTGCGAGCGCAGCGAACGAGAGACGCGTAAAGGTGTGTCACAAACCATCGGTTTGGCACATACGGACATTGATATATTCGCACCAGCCCGAGGAGCCGGAAGTCTTTATCCTATTGCCTTCTGACAAATGTTTACGGTTTACCAATAGTTTCACATAATTAGTACCGTTTCCTCATAGTACAGTGCAACGTGATGTCCGAAATTGCTGACAAAATTAGGTACAAGCACGAAATATATGCGAGACAATATATGGTATATGTATAGCTTGGAAATTGTGACTGCTGCACGCCTGCTCCGCTCGCTCATAAAAATCTGGTCCAACCTCACAACCGATCCGACACGTTCGCAAATTCGAGACATGTCGCCACCATATCAAATAAAGAACGGAAGCTGGATTGGTTTTAGGTTAGGCTATAGCATTCGCGCGAGCATGGCGAGCGAGGGACGCGGAGAGGTGTGTCACAATCCAACGGTTTGGCACATGGGGACATTGAAATATTCGCACCAGCCCGAGGAGCCGGAAGTCTTTATCCTATTGCCTTCTGACAAATGTTCACGGTTTACTAATAGTTTCACATAATTAGCACCGTTTCCTCATAGTACAGTGCAATGTGATGTCCGAAATGGCTGACAAAATTTGGTAATAACACGAAATATATGGAAGGCAATATAAGGTATATGTATAGCTTGGAAATTGTGACCGTTGCTCGCTCGCTCCGCTCGCTCGTAAAAATCTAGTCCAACCTCACAAGCGATCCGACACGTTCGCAAATTTGAAATATGTCGCCACCATATCCAATAATGAACGGAAGAGTGATTGGTTTTAGGTTAGGCTATAGCTTTCGTGCGAGCGCGGCGAGCGAGAGACGCGTAAAGGTGTGTCACAAACCAACGGTTTGGCACATACGGACATTGAAATATTCGCACCAGCCCGAGGAGCCGGAAGTATTTATCCTATTGCCTACCGACACATGTTTACAGTTTATGAATAGTTTCACATAAATAGTACTATTTCCTCATAGTACAGTGCAATGCGATGTCCGAAATGGCTGACAAAATTAGGTAATAACACGAAATATATGGAAGGCAATATAAGGTATATGTATAGCTTGGAAATTGTGACCGTTGCTCGCTCGCTCCGCTCGCTCGTAAAAATCTAGTCCAACCTCACAACCGATCCCACACGTTCGCAAATTTGAAATATGTCGCCACCATATCGAATAATGAACGGAAGATGGATTGGTTTTAGGTTAGGCTATAGCTTTCGTGCGAGCGCAGCGAACGAGAGACGCGTAAAGGTGTGTCACAAACCATCGGTTTGGCACATGCGGACATTGATATATTCGCACCAGCCCGAGGAGCCGGAAGTCTTTATCCTATTGCCTTCTGACAAATGTTTACGGTTTACCAATAGTTTCACATAATTAGTACCGCTTCCTCATAGTACAGTGCAATGTGATGTCCGAAATGGCTGACAAAATTAGGTAATAACACGAAATATATGGAAGGCAATATAAGGTATATGTATAGCTTGGAAATTGTGACCGTTGCTCGCTCGCTCCGCTCGCTCGTAAAAATCTAGTCCAACCTCACAACCGATCCCACACGTTCGCAAATTTGAAATATGTCGCCACCATATCGAATAATGAACGGAAGATGGATTGGTTTTAGGTTAGGCTATAGCTTTCGTGCGAGCGCAGCGAACGAGAGACGCGTAAAGGTGTGTTACAAACCATCGGTTTGGCACATACGGACACTGATATATTCGCACCAGCCCGAGGAGCCGGAAGTCTTTATCCTATTGCCTTCTGACAAATGTTTACGGTTTACCAATAGTTTCACATAATTAGTACCGTTTCCTCATAGTACAGTGCAACGTGATGTCCGAAATGGCTGACAAAATTAGGTACAAGCACGAAATATATGCAAGACAATATATGGTATATGTATAGCTTGGAAATTGTGACCGTTGCTCGCTCGCTCCGCTCGCTCGGAAAAATCTAGTCCAACCCCACAACCGATCCGACACGTTCGCAAATTTGAAATATGTCGCCATCATATCGAATAATGAACGCAAGATGGATTGGTTTTAGGTTAGGCTATAGTTTTCGAGCGAGCGCAGCGAGCGAGAGACGCGTATATATGTGTCATAAACCAACGGTTTGGCACATACGGACATTGAAATATTCGCACCAGCCCGAGGAGCCGGATGTATTTATCCTATTGCCTACCGACACATGTTTACAGTTTATGAATAGTTTTACATAAATAGTACTATTTCCTCATAGTACAGTGCAATGTGATGTCCGAAATGACTGACAAAATTAGGTAATAACACGAAATATATGGAAGGCAATATAAGGTATATGTATAGCTTGGAAATTGTGACCGTTGCTCGCTCGCTCCGCTCGCTCGTAAAAATCTAGTCCAACCTCACAACCGATCCCACACGTTCGCAAATTTGAAATATGTCGCCACCATATCGAATAATGAACGGAAGATGGATTGGTTTTAGGTTAGGCTATAGCTTTCGTGCGAGCGCAGCTAACGGGAGACGCGTAAAGGTGTGTCACAAACCATCGGTTTGGCACATACGGACATTGATATATTCGCACCAGCCCGAGGAGCCGGAAGTCTTTATCCTATTGCCTTCTGACAAATGTTTACGGTTTACCAATAGTTTCACATAATTAGTACCGTTTCCTCATAGTACAGTGCAACGTGATGTCCGAAATGGCTGACAAAATTAGGTACAAGCACGAAATATATGCAAGACAATATATGGTATATGTATAGCTTGGAAATTGTGACCGTTGCTCGCTCGCTCCGCTCGCTCGGAAAAATCTAGTCCAACCCCACAACCGATCCGACACGTTCGCAAATTTGAAATATGTCGCCATCATATCGAATAATGAACGCAAGATGGATTGGTTTTAGGTTAGGCTATAGTTTTCGAGCGAGCGCAGCGAGCGAGAGACGCGTATATATGTGTCATAAACCAACGGTTTGGCACATACGGACATTGAAATATTCGCACCAGCCCGAGGAGCCGGATGTATTTATCCTATTGCCTACCGACACATGTTTACAGTTTATGAATAGTTTTACATAAATAGTACTATTTCCTCATAGTACAGTGCAATGTGATGTCCGAAATGACTGACAAAATTAGGTAATAACACGAAATATATGGAAGGCAATATAAGGTATATGTATAGCTTGGAAATTGTGACCGTTGCTCGCTCGCTCCGCTCGCTCGTAAAAATCTAGTCCAACCTCACAACCGATCCCACACGTTCGCAAATTTGAAATATGTCGCCACCATATCGAATAATGAACGGAAGATGGATTGGTTTTAGGTTAGGCTATAGCTTTCGTGCGAGCGCAGCGAACGAGAGACGCGTAAAGGTGTGTCACAAACCATCGGTTTGGCACATGCGGACATTGATATATTCGCACCAGCCCGAGGAGCCGGAAGTCTTTATCCTAATGCCTTCTGACAAATGTTTACGGTTTACCAATAGTTTCACATAATTAGTACCGTTTCCTCATAGTACAGTGCAACGTGATGTCCGAAATGGCTGACAAAATTAGGTACAAGCACGAGATATATGCAAGACAATATATGGTATATGTATAGCTTGGAAATTGTGACCGTTGCTCGCTCGCTCCGCTCGCTCGAAAAAATCTAGTCCAACCTCACAACCGATCCCACACGTTCGCAAATTCGAAACATGTCGCCACCATATCGAATAATGAACGGAAGATGGATTGGTTTTAGGTTAGGCTATAGTTTTCGTGCGAGCGCAGCGAGCGAGAGACGCGTATAGGTGTGTCATAAACCAACGGTTTGGCACATACGGACATTGAAATATTCGCACCAGCCCGAGGAGCCGGAAGTATTTATCCTATTGCCTACCGACACATGTTTACAGTTTATGAATAGTTTCACATAAATAGTACTATTTCCACATAGTACAATGCAATGTGATGTCCGAAATGGCTGACAAAATTAGGTACAAGCACGAAATATATGCAAGGCAATAAAAGATATATGTATAGCTTGGAAATTGTGACTGCTGCACGCCTACTCCGCTCGCTCGTAAAAATCTGGTCCAACCTCACAACCGATCCGACACGTTCGCAAATTCGAGACATGTCGCCACCATATCAAATAAAGAACGGAGCTGGATTGGTTTTAGGTTAGGCTATAGCATTCGCGCGAGCACGGCGAGCGTGGGACGCGGAGAGGTGTGTCACAATCCAACGGTTTGGCACATGGGGACATTGAAATATTCGCACCAGCCCGAGGAGCCGGAAGTCTTTATCCTATTGCCTTCTGACAAATGTTCACGGTTTACTAATAGTTTCACATAATTAGCACCGTTTCCTCATAGTACAGTGCAATGTGATGTCCGAAATGGCTGACAAAATTAGGTAATAACACGAAATATATGGAAGGCAATATAAGGTATATGTATAGCTTGGAAATTGTGACCGTTGCTCGCTCGCTCCGCTCGCTCGTAAAAATCTAGTCCAACCTCACAACCGATCCCACACGTTCGCAAATTTGAAATATGTCGCCACCATATCGAATAATGAACGCAAGATGGATTGGTTTTAGGTTAGGCTATAGTCTTCGAGCGAGCGCAGCGAGCGAGCGACGCGTAAATGTGTGTCACATACCAACGGTTTGGCACATACCGACATTGAAACATTCGCACCAGCCCGAGGAGCCGGAAGTATTTATCCTATTGCCTACTGACAAATGTTTACAGTTTATGAATAGTTTCACATAAATAGTACTATTTCCACATATAACAGTGCAATGTGATGTCCGAAATGGCAGACAAAATTAGGTACTAGCACGAATACTATGCAAGGCAATATATGGTATATGTGTAGCTTGGAAATTGTGACCGTTTCTCGCTCGCTCCGCTCGCTCGCAAAAATCTAGTCCAACCTCACAACCGATCCGTCTCGTTCGCAAATTTGAAATATGTCGCCACCATATCGAAGAATGACGGAAGATGGATTGGTTTTAGGTTGGGCTATAGTTTTCGAGCGAGCGACGCGTAAATGTGTGTCTCAAACCAACGGTTTGGCACATACGGACATTGAAATATTCGCACCAGCCCGAGGAGCCGGAAGTATTTATCCTATTGCCTACCGACACATGTTTACAGTATATGAATAGTTTCACATAAATAGTATTTCCACATATAACAGTGCAATGTGATGTCCGAAATGGCTGGCGAATGTAGGTAATAACACGAAATATAAGCCAAGCAATATAAGGTATATGTATAGCTTGGAAATTGTGACCGTTGCACGCTCGCTCCGCTCGCTCGTAAAAATTTGGTCCATCCTCACAACCGATCCCACACGTTCGCAAATTCGAAACATGTCGCCACCATATCGAATAATGAACGGAAGATGGATTGGTTTTAGGTTAGGCTATAGCTTTCGTGCGGGCGCAGCGAGCGAGAGACGCGAAAAGGTGTGTCACAATCCAACGGTTTGGCACATACGGACATAGATATATTCGCACCAGCCCGAGGAGCCGGAAGTATTTATCCAATTGCCTACCGACACATGTTTACAGTTTATGAATAGTTTCACATAAATAGTGCAATTTCCTCATAGTACAGTGCAATGTGATGTCCGAAATGGCTGACAAAATTAGGTAATAACACGAAATATATGGAAGGCAATATAAGGTATATGTATAGCTTGGAAATTGTGACCGTTGCTCGCTCGCTCCGTTCGCTCGTAAAAATCTAGTCCAACCTCACAACCGATCCCACACGTTCGCAAATTTGAAATATGTCGCCACCATATCGAATAATGAACGGAAGATGGATTGGTTTTAGGTTAGGCTATAGCTTTCGTGCGAGCGCAGCGAAAGAGAGATGCGTAAAGGTGTGTCACAAACCATCGGTTTGGCACATACGGACATTGATATATTCGCACCAGCCCGAGGAGCCGGAAGTCTTTATCCTATTGCCTTCTGACAAATGTTTACGGTTTACCAATAGTTTCACATAATTAGTACCGTTTCCTCATAGTACAGTGCAACGTGATGTCCGAAATGGCTGACAAAATTAGGTACAAGCACGAAATATATGCAAGACAATATATGGTATATGTATAGCTTGGAAATTGTGACCGTTGCTCGCTCGCTCCGCTCGCTCGTAAAAATCTAGTCCAACCTCACAACCGATCCGACACGTTCGCAAATTTGAAATATGTCGCCATCATATCGAATAATGAACGCAAGATGGATTGGTTTTAGGTTAGGCTATAGTTTTCGAGCGAGCGCCGCGAGCGAGAGACGCGTAAAGGTGTGTCATAAAGCAACGGTTTGGCACATACGGACATTGAAATATTCGCACCAGCCCGAGGAGCCGGAAGTATTTATCCTATTGCCTACCGACACATGTTTACAGTTTATGAATAGTTTCACATAAATAGTACTATTTCCTCATAGTACAGTGCAATGTGATGTCCGAAGTGGCTGACAAAATTAGGTAATAACACGAAATATATGGAAGGCAATATAAGGTATATGTATAGCTTGGAAATTGTGACCGTTGCACGCTCGCTCCGCTCGCTCGTAAAAATTTGGTCCATCCTCACAACCGATCCCACACGTTCGCAAATTCGAAACATGTCGCCACCATATCGAATAATGAACGGAAGATGGATTGGTTTTAGGTTAGGCTATAGCTTTCGTGCGGGCGCAGCGAGCGAGAGACGCGAAAAGGTGTGTCACAATCCAACGGTTTGGCACATACGGACATAGATATATTCGCACCAGCCCGAGGAGCCGGAAGTATTTATCCAATTGCCTACCGACACATGTTTACAGTTTATGAATAGTTTCACATAAATAGTGCAATTTCCTCATAGTACAGTGCAATGTGATGTCCGAAATGGCTGACAAAATTAGGTAATAACACGAAATATATGGAAGGCAATATAAGGTATATGTATAGCTTGGAAATTGTGACCGTTGCTCGCTCGCTACGTTCGCTCGTAAAAATCTAGTCCAACCTCACAACCGATCCCACACGTTCGCAAATTTGAAATATGTCGCCACCATATCGAATAATGAACGGAAGATGGATTGGTTTTAGGTTAGGCTATAGCTTTCGTGCGAGCGCAGCGAACGAGAGATGCGTAAAGGTGTGTCACAAACCATCGGTTTGGCACATACGGACATTGATATATTCGCACCAGCCCGAGGAGCCGGAAGTCTTTATCCTATTGCCTTCTGACAAATGTTTACGGTTTACCAATAGTTTCACATAATTAGTACCGTTTCCTCATAGTACAGTGCAACGTGATGTCCGAAATGGCTGACAAAATTAGGTACAAGCACGAAATATATGCAAGACAATATATGGTATATGTATAGCTTGGAAATTGTGACCGTTGCTCGCTCGCTCCGCTCGCTCGTAAAAATCTAGTCCAACCTCACAACCGATCCGACACGTTCGCAAATTTGAAATATGTCGCCATCATATCGAATAATGAACGCAAGATGGATTGGTTTTAGGTTAGGCTATAGTTTTCGAGCGAGCGCCGCGAGCGAGAGACGCGTAAAGGTGTGTCATAAAGCAACGGTTTGGCACATACGGACATTGAAATATTCGCACCAGCCCGAGGAGCCGGAAGTATTTATCCTATTGCCTACCGACACATGTTTACAGTTTATGAATAGTTTCACATAAATAGTACTATTTCCTCATAGTACAGTGCAATGTGATGTCCGAAGTGGCTGACAAAATTAGGTAATAACACGAAATATATGGAAGGCAATATAAGGTATATGTATAGCTTGGAAATTGTGACCGTTGCACGCTCGCTCCGCTCGCTCGTAAAAATTTGGTCCATCCTCACAACCGATCCCACACGTTCGCAAATTCGAAACATGTCGCCACCATATCGAATAATGAACGGAAGATGGATTGGTTTTAGGTTAGGCTATAGCTTTCGTGCGGGCGCAGCGAGCGAGAGACGCGAAAAGGTGTGTCACAATCCAACGGTTTGGCACATACGGACATAGATATATTCGCACCAGCCCGAGGAGCCGGAAGTATTTATCCAATTGCCTACCGACACATGTTTACAGTTTATGAATAGTTTCACATAAATAGTGCAATTTCCTCATAGTACAGTGCAATGTGATGTCCGAAATGGCTGACAAAATTAGGTAATAACACGAAATATATGGAAGGCAATATAAGGTATATGTATAGCTTGGAAATTGTGACCGTTGCTCGCTCGCTCCGTTCGCTCGTAAAAATCTAGTCCAACCTCACAACCGATCCCACACGTTCGCAAATTTGAAATATGTCGCCACCATATCGAATAATGAACGGAAGATGGATTGGTTTTAGGTTAGGCTATAGCTTTCGTGCGAGCGCAGCGAACGAGAGATGCGTAAAGGTGTGTCACAAACCATCGGTTTGGCACATACGGACATTGATATATTCGCACCAGCCCGAGGAGCCGGAAGTCTTTATCCTATTGCCTTCTGACAAATGTTTACGGTTTACCAATAGTTTCACATAATTAGTACCGTTTCCTCATAGTACAGTGCAACGTGATGTCCGAAATGGCTGACAAAATTAGGTACAAGCACGAAATATATGCAAGACAATATATGGTATATGTATAGCTTGGAAATTGTGACCGTTGCTCGCTCGCTCCGCCCGCTCGTAAAAATCTAGTCCAACCTCACAACCGATCCGACACGTTCGCAAATTTGAAATATGTCGCCATCATATCGAATAATGAACGCAAGATGGATTGGTTTTAGGTTAGGCTATAGTTTTCGAGCGAGCGCCGCGAGCGAGAGACGCGTAAAGGTGTGTCATAAAACAACGGTTTGGCACATACGGACATTGAAATATTCGCACCAGCCCGAGGAGCCGGAAGTATTTATCCTATTGCCTACCGACACATGTTTACAGTTTATGAATAGTTTCACATAAATAGTACTATTTCCTCATAGTACAGTGCAATGTGATGTCCGAAGTGGCTGACAAAATTAGGTAATAACACGAAATATATGGAAGGCAATATAAGGTATATGTATAGCTTGGAAATTGTGACCGTTGCTCGCTCGCTCCGCTCGCTCGTAAAAATCTAGTCTAACCTCACAACCCATCCCACACGTTCGCAAATTTGAAATATGTCGCCACCATATCGAATAATGAACGGAAGATGGATTGGTTTTAGGTTAGGCTATAGCTTTCGTGCGAGCGCAGCTAACGGGAGACGCGTAAAGGTGTGTCACAAACCATCGGTTTGGCACATACGGACATTGATATATTCGCACCAGCCCGAGGAGCCGGAAGTCTTTATCCTATTGCCTTCTGACAAATGTTTACGGTTTACCAATAGTTTCACATAATTAGTACCGCTTCCTCATAGTACAGTGCAATGTGATGTCCGAAATGGCTGACAAAATTAGGTAATAACACGAAATACATGGAAGGCAATATAAGGTATATGTATAGCTTGGAAATTGTGACCGTTGCTCGCTCGCTCCGCTCGCTCGGAAAAATCTAGTCCAACCTCACAACCGATCCCACACGTTCGCAAATTTGAAATATGTCGCCACCATATCGAATAATGAACGGAAGATGGATTGGTTTTAGGTTAGGCTATAGCTTTCGTGCTAGCGCAGCGAACGAGAGACGCGTAAAGGTGTGTCACAAACCATCGGTTTGGCACATACGGACACTGATATATTCGCACCAGCCCGAGGAGCCGGAAGTCTTTATCCTATTGCCTTCTGACAAATGTTTACGGTTTACCAATATTTTCACATAATTAGTACCGTTTCCTCATAGTACAGTGCAACGTGATGTCCGAAATGGCTGACAAAATTAGGTACAAGCACGAAATATATGCAAGACAATATATGGTATATGTATATCTTGAAAATTGTGACCGTTGCTCGCTCGCTCCGCTCGCTCGTAAAAATCTAGTCCAACCCCACAACCGATCCGACACGTTCGCAAATTTGAAACATGTCGCCATCATATCGAATAATGAACGCAAGATGGATTGGTTTTAGGTTAGGCTATAGATTTCGAGCGAGCGCAGCGAGCGAGCGACGCGTAAATGTGTGTCACAAACCAACGGTTTGGCACATACGGACTTTGAAACATTCGCACCAACCCGAGGAGCCGGAAGTCTTTATCCTATTGCCTACCGACACATGTTTACAGTATATGAATAGTTTCACATAAATAGTACTATTTCCTCATAGTACAGTGCAATGTGATGTCCGAAGTGGCTGACAAAATTAGGTAATAACACGACATATATGCAAGGCAATATAAGATGTATGTATAGGTTGGAAATTGAGATCGTTTCTCGCTCTCTCCGCTCGCTCGAAAAAATCTAGTCCAACCTCACAACCGATCCCACACGTTCGCAAATTCGAAACATGTCGCCACCATATCGAATAATGAACGGAAGATGGATTGGTTTTAGGTTAGGCTATAGTTTTCGTGCGAGCGCAGCGAGCGAGAGACGCGTATAGGTGTGTCATAAACCAACGGTTTGGCACATACGGACATTGAAATATTCGCACCAGCCCGAGGAGCCGGAAGTATTTATCCTATTGCCTACCGACACATGTTTACAGTTTATGAATAGTTTCACATAAATAGTACTATTTCCACATAGTACAATGCAATGTGATGTCCGAAATGGCTGACAAAATTAGGTACAAGCACGAAATATATGCAAGGCAATAAAAGATATATGTATAGCTTGGAAATTGTGACTGCTGCACGCCTGCTCCGCTCGCTCGTAAAAATCTGGTCCAACCTCACAACCGATCCGACACGTTCGCAAATTCGAGACATGTCGCCACCATATCAAATAAAGAACGGAAGCTGGATTGGTTTTAGGTTAGGCTATAGCATTCGCGCGAGCATGGCGAGCGAGGGACGCGGAGAGGTGTGTCACAATCCAACGGTTTGGCACATGGGGACATTGAAATATTCGCACCAGCCCGAGGAGCCGGAAGTCTTTATCCTATTGCCTTCTGACAAATGTTCACGGTTTACCAATAGTTTCACATAATTAGTACCGTTTCCTCATAGTACAGTGCAACGTGATGTCCGAAATGGCTGACAAAATTAGGTACAAGCACGAAATATATGCAAGACAATATATGGTATATGTATAGCTTGGAAATTGTGACCGTTGCTCGCTCGCTCCGCTCGCTCGTAAAAATCTAGTCCAACCTCACAACCGATCCGACACGTTCGCAAATTTGAAATATGTCGCCATCATATCGAATAATGAACGCAAGATGGATTGGTTTTAGGTTAGGCTATAGTTTTCGAGCGAGCGCCGCGAGCGAGAGACGCGTAAAGGTGTGTCATAAAGCAACGGTTTGGCACATACGGACATTGAAATATTCGCACCAGCCCGAGGAGCCGGAAGTATTTATCCTATTGCCTACCGACACATGTTTACAGTTTATGAATAGTTTCACATAAATAGTACTATTTCCTCATAGTACAGTGCAATGTGATGTCCGAAGTGGCTGACAAAATTAGGTAATAACACGAAATATATGGAAGGCAATATAAGGTATATGTATAGCTTGGAAATTGTGACCGTTGCTCGCTCGCTCCGCTCGCTCGTAAAAATCTAGTCCAACCTCACAACCGATCCCACACGTTCGCAAATTTGAAATATGTCGCCACCATATCGAATAATGAACGGAAGATGGATTGGTTTTAGGTTAGGCTATAGCTTTCGTGCGAGCGCAGCGAACGAGAGACGCGTAAAGGTGTGTCACAAACCATCGGTTTGGCACATACGGACCTTGATATATTCGCACCAGCCCGAGGAGCCGGAAGTCTTTATCCTATTGCCTTCTGACAAATGTTTACGGTTTACCAATAGTTTCACATAATTAGTACCGTTTCCTCATAGTACAGTGCAACGTGATGTCCGAAATGGCTGACAAAATTAGGTACAAGCACGAAATATATGCAAGACAATATATGGTATATGTATAGCTTGGAAATTGTGACCGTTGCTCGCTCGCTCCGCTCGCTCGAAAAAATCTAGTCCAACCTCACAACCGATCCGACACGTTCGCAAATTTGAAATATGTCGCCATCATATCGAATAATGAACGCAAGATGGATTGGTTTTAGGTTAGGCTATAGTTTTCGAGCGAGCGCCGCGAGCGAGAGACGCGTAAAGGTGTGTCATAAAGCAACGGTTTGGCACATACGGACATTGAAATATTCGCACCAGCCCGAGGAGCCGGAAGTATTTATCCTATTGCCTACCGACACATGTTTACAGTTTATGAATAGTTTCACATAAATAGTACTATTTCCTCATAGTACAGTGCAATGTGATGTCCGAAGTGGCTGACAAAATTAGGTAATAACACGAAATATATGGAAGGCAATATAAGGTATATGTATAGCTTGGAAATTGTGACCGTTGCTCGCTCGCTCCGCTCGCTCGGAAAAATCTAGTCCAACCTCACAACCGATCCCACACGTTCGCAAATTTGAAATATGTCGCCACCATATCGAATAATGAACGGAAGATGGATTGGTTTTAGGTTAGGCTATAGCTTTCGTGCTAGCGCAGCGAACGAGAGACGCGTAAAGGTGTGTCACAAACCATCGGTTTGGCACATACGGACACTGATATATTCGCACCAGCCCGAGGAGCCGGAAGTCTTTATCCTATTGCCTTCTGACAAATGTTTACGGTTTACCAATATTTTCACATAATTAGTACCGTTTCCTCATAGTACAGTGCAACGTGATGTCCGAAATGGCTGACAAAATTAGGTACAAGCACGAAATATATGCAAGACAATATATGGTATATGTATATCTTGAAAATTGTGACCGTTGCTCGCTCGCTCCGCTCGCTCGTAAAAATCTAGTCCAACCCCACAACCGATCCGACACGTTCGCAAATTTGAAACATGTCGCCATCATATCGAATAATGAACGCAAGATGGATTGGTTTTAGGTTAGGCTATAGATTTCGAGCGAGCGCAGCGAGCGAGCGACGCGTAAATGTGTGTCACAAACCAACGGTTTGGCACATACGGACATTGAAACATTCGCACCAACCCGAGGAGCCGGAAGTCTTTATCCTATTGCCTACCGACACATGTTTACAGTATATGAATAGTTTCACATAAATAGTACTATTTCCTCATAGTACAGTGCAATGTGATGTCCGAAGTGGCTGACAAAATTAGGTAATAACACGACATATATGCAAGGCAATATAAGATGTATGTATAGGTTGGAAATTGAGATCGTTTCTCGCTCGCTCCGCTCGCTCGAAAAAATCTAGTCCAACCTCACAACCGATCCGACACGTTCGCAAATTTGAAACATGTCGCCATCATATCGAATAATGAACGCAAGATGGATTGGTTTTAGGTTAGGCTATAGATTTCGAGCGAGCGCAGCGAGCGAGCGACGCGTAAATGTGTGTCACAAACCAACGGTTTGGCACATACGGACATTGAAACATTCGCACCAACCCGAGGAGCCGGAAGTCTTTATCCTATTGCCTACCGACACATGTATACAGTATATGAATAGTTTCACATAAATAGTACTATTTCCTCATAGTACAGTGCAATGTGATGTCCGAAGTGGCTGACAAAATTAGGTAATAACACGACATATATGCAAGGCAATATAAGGTATATGTATAGCTTGGAAATTGTGACCGTTGCTCGCTCGCTCCGCTCGCTCGTAAAAATCTAGTCCAACCTCACATCCGGTCCGACACGTTCCCAAATTTGAAATAAGTCGCCTCCATGTCGAATGACTGACGCAAGAGGGATTGTTTTTAGGTTAGGCTATAGCTTTCGTGCGAGCGCAGCGAGCGAGAGTCGCGTAAAAGTGTGTCACAAACCAACGGTTTGGCACATACGGACATTGAAATATTCGCACCAGCCCGAGGAGCCGAAAGTCTTTATCCTAATGCCTTCTGACAAATGTTTACGGTTTACCAATAGTTTCACATAATTAGTACCGTTTCCTCATAGTACAGTGCAACGTGATGTCCGAAATGGCTGACAAAATTAGGTACAAGCACGAGATACATGCAAGACAATATATGGTATATGTATAGCTTGGAAATTGTGACCGTTGCTCGCTCGCTCCGCTCGCTCGAAAAAATCTAGTCCAACCTCACAACCGATCCCACACGTTCGCAAATTCGAAACATGTCGCCACCATATCGAATAATGAACGGAAGATGGATTGGTTTTAGGTTAGGCTATAGTTTTCGTGCGAGCGCAGCGAGCGAGAGACGCGTATAGGTGTGTCATAAACCAACGGTTTGGCACATACGGACATTGAAATATTCGCACCAGCCCGAGGAGCCGGAAGTATTTATCCTATTGCCTACCGACACATGTTTACAGTTTATGAATAGTTTCACATAAATAGTACTATTTCCACATAGTACAATGCAATGTGATGTCCGAAATGGCTGACAAAATTAGGTACAAGCACGAAATATATGCAAGGCAATAAAAGATATATGTATAGCTTGGAAATTGTGACTGCTGCACGCCTGCTCCGCGCGCTCGTAAAAATCTGGTCCAACCTCACAACCGATCCGACACGTTCGCAAATTCGAGACATGTCGCCACCATATCAAATAAAGAACGGAAGCTGGATTGGTTTTAGGTTAGGCTATAGCATTCGCGCGAGCATGGCGAGCGAGGGACGCGGAGAGGTGTGTCACAATCCAACGGTTTGGCACATGGGGACATTGAAATATTCGCACCAGCCCGAGGAGCCGGAAGTCTTTATCCTATTGCCTTCTGACAAATGTTCACGGTTTACTAATAGTTTCACATAATTAGCACCGTTTCCTCATAGTACAGTGCAATGTGATGTCCGAAATGGCTGACAAAATTAGGTAATAACACGAAATATATGGAAGGCAATATAAGGTATATGTATAGCTTGGAAATTGTGACCGTTGCTCGCTCGCTCCGCTCGCTCGTAAAAATCTAGTCCAACCTCACAACCGATCCCACACGTTCGCAAATTTGAAATATGTCGCCACCATATCGAATAATGAACGCAAGATGGATTGGTTTTAGGTTAGGCTATAGTCTTCGAGCGAGCGCAGCGAGCGAGCGACGCGTAAATGTGTGTCACATACCAACGGTTTGGCACATACGGACATTGAAACATTCGCACCAGCCCGAGGAGCCGGAAGTATTTATCCTATTGCCTACTGACAAATGTTTACAGTTTATGAATAGTTTCACATAAATAGTACTATTTCCACATATAACAGTGCAATGTGATGTCCGAAATGGCAGACAAAATTAGGTACTAGCACGAATACTATGCAAGGCAATATATGGTATATGTATAGCTTGGAAATTGTGACCGTTTCTCGCTCGCTCCGCTCGCTCGCAAAAATCTAGTCCAACCTCACAACCGATCCGTCTCGTTCGCAAATTTGAAATATGTCGCCACCATATCGAAGAATGACGGAAGATGGATTGGTTTTAGGTTGGGCTATAGTTTTCGAGCGAGCGACGCGTAAATGTGTGTCTCAAACCAACGGTTTGGCACATACGGACATTGAAATATTCGCACCAGCCCGAGGAGCCGGAAGTATTTATCCTTTTGCCTACCGACACATGTTTACAGTATATGAATAGTTTCACATAAATAGTATTTCCACATATAACAGTGCAATGTGATGTCCGAAATGGCTGGCGAATGTAGGTAATAACACGAAATATAAGCAAGGCAATATAAGGTATATGTATAGCTTGGAAATTGTGACCGTTGCACGCTCGCTCCGCTCGCTCGTAAAAATTTGGTCCATCCTCACAACCGATCCCACACGTTCGCAAATTCGAAACATGTCGCCACCATATCGAATAATGAACGGAAGATGGATTGGTTTTAGATTAGGCTATAGCTTTCGTGCGAGCGCAGCGAACGAGAGACGCGTAAAGGTGTGTCACAAACCATCGGTTTGGCACATACGGACCTTGATATATTCGCACCAGCCCGAGGAGCCGGAAGTCTTTATCCTATTTCCTTCTGACAAATGTTTACGGTTTACCAATAGTTTCACATAATTAGTACCGTTTCCTCATAGTACAGTGCAACGTGATGTCCGAAATGGCTGACAAAATTAGGTACAAGCACGAAATATATGCAAGACAATATATGGTATATGTATAGCTTGGAAATTGTGACCGTTGCTCGCTCGCTCCGCTCGCTCGAAAAAATCTAGTCCAACCTCACAACCGATCCGACACGTTCGCAAATTTGAAATATGTCGCCATCATATCGAATAATGAACGCAAGATGGATTGGTTTTAGGTTAGGCTATAGTTTTCGAGCGAGCGCCGCGAGCGAGAGACGCGTAAAGGTGTGTCATAAAGCAACGGTTTGGCACATACGGACATTGAAATATTCGCACCAGCCCGAGGAGCCGGAAGTATTTATCCTATTGCCTACCGACACATGTTTACAGTTTATGAATAGTTTCACATAAATAGTACTATTTCCTCATAGTACAGTGCAATGTGATGTCCGAAGTGGCTGACAAAATTAGGTAATAACACGAAATATATGGAAGGCAATATAAGGTATATGTATAGCTTGGAAATTGTGACCGTTGCTCGCTCGCTCCGCTCGCTCGGAAAAATCTAGTCCAACCTCACAACCGATCCCACACGTTCGCAAATTTGAAATATGTCGCCACCATATCGAATAATGAACGGAAGATGGATTGGTTTTAGGTTAGGCTATAGCTTTCGTGCTAGCGCAGCGAACGAGAGACGCGTAAAGGTGTGTCACAAACCATCGGTTTGGCACATACGGACACTGATATATTCGCACCAGCCCGAGGAGCCGGAAGTCTTTATCCTATTGCCTTCTGACAAATGTTTACGGTTTACCAATATTTTCACATAATTAGTACCGTTTCCTCATAGTACAGTGCAACGTGATGTCCGAAATGGCTGACAAAATTAGGTACAAGCACGAAATATATGCAAGACAATATATGGTATATGTATATCTTGAAAATTGTGACCGTTGCTCGCTCGCTCCGCTCGCTCGTAAAAATCTAGTCCAACCCCACAACCGATCCGACACGTTCGCAAATTTGAAACATGTCGCCATCATATCGAATAATGAACGCAAGATGGATTGGTTTTAGGTTAGGCTATAGATTTCGAGCGAGCGCAGCGAGCGAGCGACGCGTAAATGTGTGTCACAAACCAACGGTTTGGCACATACGGACATTGAAACATTCGCACCAACCCGAGGAGCCGGAAGTCTTTATCCTATTGCCTACCGACACATGTTTACAGTATATGAATAGTTTCACATAAATAGTACTATTTCCTCATAGTACAGTGCAATGTGATGTCCGAAGTGGCTGACAAAATTAGGTAATAACACGACATATATGCAAGGCAATATAAGATGTATGTATAGGTTGGAAATTGAGATCGTTTCTCGCTCTCTCCGCTCGCTCGAAAAAATCTAGTCCAACCTCACAACCGATCCCACACGTTCGCAAATTCGAAACATGTCGCCACCATATCGAATAATGAACGGAAGATGGATTGGTTTTAGGTTAGGCTATAGTTTTCGTGCGAGCGCAGCGAGCGAGAGACGCGTATAGGTGTGTCATAAACCAACGGTTTGGCACATACGGACATTGAAATATTCGCACCAGCCCGAGGAGCCGGAAGTACTTATCCTATTGCCTACCGACACATGTTTACAGTTTATGAATAGTTTCACATAAATAGTACTATTTCCACATAGTACAATGCAATGTGATGTCCGAAATGGCTGACAAAATTAGGTACAAGCACGAAATATATGCAAGGCAATAAAAGATATATGTATAGCTTGGAAATTGTGACTGCTGCACGCCTGCTCCTCTCGCTCGTAAAAATCTGGTCCAACCTCACAACCGATCCGACACGTTCGCAAATTCGAGACATGTCGCCACCATATCAAATAAAGAACGGAAGCTGGATTGGTTTTAGGTTAGGCTATAGCATTCGCGCGAGCATGGCGAGCGAGGGACGCGGAGAGGTGTGTCACAATCCAACGGTTTGGCACATGGGGACATTGAAATATTCGCACCAGCCCGAGGAGCCGGAAGTCTTTATCCTATTGCCTTCTGACAAATGTTCACGGTTTACCAATAGTTTCACATAATTAGTACCGTTTCCTCATAGTACAGTGCAACGTGATGTCCGAAATGGCTGACAAAATTAGGTACAAGCACGAAATATATGCAAGACAATATATGGTATATGTATAGCTTGGAAATTGTGACCGTTGCTCGCTCGCTCCGCTCGCTCGTAAAAATCTAGTCCAACCTCACAACCGATCCGACACGTTCGCAAATTTGAAATATGTCGCCATCATATCGAATAATGAACGCAAGATGGATTGGTTTTAGGTTAGGCTATAGTTTTCGAGCGAGCGCCGCGAGCGAGAGACGCGTAAAGGTGTGTCATAAAGCAACGGTTTGGCACATACGGACATTGAAATATTCGCACCAGCCCGAGGAGCCGGAAGTATTTATCCTATTGCCTACCGACACATGTTTACAGTTTATGAATAGTTTCACATAAATAGTACTATTTCCTCATAGTACAGTGCAATGTGATGTCCGAAGTGGCTGACAAAATTAGGTAATAACACGAAATATATGGAAGGCAATATAAGGTATATGTATAGCTTGGAAATTGTGACCGTTGCTCGCTCGCTCCGCTCGCTCGTAAAAATCTAGTCCAACCTCACAACCGATCCCACACGTTCGCAAATTTGAAATATGTCGCCACCATATCGAATAATGAACGGAAGATGGATTGGTTTTAGGTTAGGCTATAGCTTTCGTGCGAGCGCAGCGAACGAGAGACGCGTAAAGGTGTGTCACAAACCATCGGTTTGGCACATACGGACCTTGATATATTCGCACCAGCCCGAGGAGCCGGAAGTCTTTACCCTATTGCCTTCTGACAAATGTTTACGGTTTACCAATAGTTTCACATAATTAGTACCGTTTCCTCATAGTACAGTGCAACGTGATGTCCGAAATGGCTGACAAAATTAGGTACAAGCACGAAATATATGCAAGACAATATATGGTATATGTATAGCTTGGAAATTGTGACCGTTGCTCGCTCGCTCCGCTCGCTCGAAAAAATCTAGTCCAACCTCACAACCGATCCGACACGTTCGCAAATTTGAAATATGTCGCCATCATATCGAATAATGAACGCAAGATGGATTGGTTTTAGGTTAGGCTATAGTTTTCGAGCGAGCGCCGCGAGCGAGAGACGCGTATAGGTGTGTCATAAACCAACGGTTTGGCACATACGGACATTGAAATATTCGCACCAGCCCGAGGAGCCGGAAGTATTTATCTTATTGCCTACCGACACATGTTTACAGTTTATGAATAGTTTCACATAAATAGTACTATTTCCTCATAGTACAGTGCAATGTGATGTCCGAAATGGCTGACAAAATTAGGTAATAACACGAAATATATGGAAGGCAATATAAGGTATATGTATAGCTTGGAAATTGTGACCGTTGCTCGCTCGCTCCGCTCGCTCGTAACAATCTAGTCCAACCTCACAACCCATCCCACACGTTCGCAAATTTGAAATATGTCGCCACCATATCGAATAATGAACGGAAGATGGATTGGTTTTAGGTTAGGCTATAGCTTTCGTGCGAGCGCAGCTAACGGGAGACGCGTAAAGGTGTGTCACAAACCATCGGTTTGGCACATACGGACACTGATATATTTGCACCAGCCCGAGGAGCCGGAAGTCTTTATCCTATTGCCTTCTGACAAATGTTTACGGTTTACCAATAGTTTCACATAATTAGTACCGTTTCCTCATAGTACAGTGCAACGTGATGTCCGAAATGGCTGACAAAATTAGGTACAAGCACGAAATATATGCAAGACAATATATGGTATATGTATAGCTTGAAAATTGTGACCGTTGCTCGCTCGCTCCGCTCGCTCGTAAAAATCTAGTCCAACCCCACAACCGATCCGACACGTTCGCAAATTTGAAACATGTCGCCATCATATCGAATAATGAACGCAAGATGGATTGGTTTTAGGTTAGGCTATAGATTTCGAGCGAGCGCAGCGAGCGAGCGACGCGTAAATGTGTGTCACAAACCAACGGTTTGGCACATACGGACATTGAAACATTCGCACCAACCCGAGGAGCCGGAAGTCTTTATCCTATTGCCTACCGACACATGTATACAGTATATGAATAGTTTCACATAAATAGTACTATTTCCTCATAGTACAGTGCAATGTGATGTCCGAAGTGGCTGACAAAATTAGGTAATAACACGACATATATGCAAGGCAATATAAGATGTATGTATAGGTTGGAAATTGAGATCGTTTCTCGCTCGCTCCGCTCGCTCGAAAAAATCTAGTCCAACCTCACAACCGATCCCACACGTTCGCAAATTCGAAACATGTCGCCACCATATCGAATAATGAACGGAAGATGGATTGGTTTTAGGTTAGGCTATAGTTTTCGTGCGAGCGCAGCGAGCGAGAGACGCGTATAGGTGTGTCATAAACCAACGGTTTGGCACATACGGACATTGAAATATTCGCATCAGCCCGAGGAGCCGGAAGTATTTATCCTATTGCCTACCGACACATGTTTACAGTTTATGAATAGTTTCACATAAATAGTACTATTTCCACATAGTACAATGCAATGTGATGTCCGAAATGGCTGACAAAATTAGGTACAAGCACGAAATATATGCAAGGCAATAAAAGATATATGTATAGCTTGGAAATTGTGACTGCTGCACGCCTGTTCCGCTCGCTCGTAAAAATCTGGTCCAACCTCACAACCGATCCGACACGTTCGCAAATTCGAGACATGTCGCCACCATATCAAATAAAGAACGGAAGCTGGATTGGTTTTAGGTTAGGCTATAGCATTCGCGCGAGCATGGCGAGCGAGGGAAGCGGAGAGGTGTGTCACAATCCAACGGTTTGGCACATGGGGACATTGAAATATTCGCACCAGCCCGAGGAGCCGGAAGTCCTTATCCTATTGCCTTCTGACAAATGTTCACGGTTTACTAATAGTTTCACATAATTAGCACCGTTTCCTCATAGTACAGTGCAATGTGATGTCCGAAATGGCTGACAAAATTTGGTAATAACACGAAATATATGGAAGGCAATATAAGGTATATGTATAGCTTGGAAATTGTGACCGTTGCTCGCTCGCTCCGCTCGCTCGTAAAAATCTAGTCCAACCTCACAAGCGATCCGACACGTTCGCAAATTTGAAATATGTCGCCACCATATCCAATAATGAACGGAAGAGGGATTGGTTTTAGGTTAGGCTATAGCTTTCGTGCGAGCGCGGCGAGCGAGAGACGCGTAAAGGTGTGTCACAAACCAACGGTTTGGCACATACGGACATTGAAATATTCGCACCAGCCCGAGGAGCCGGAAGTATTTATCCTATTGCCTACCGACACATGTTTACAGTTTATGAATAGTTTCACATAAATAGTACTATTTCCTCATAGTACAGTGCAATGTGATGTCCGAAATGGCTGACTATATTAGGTACTAACACGAAATATATGCAAGGCAATATAAGGTATATGTATAACTTGGAAATTGTGACTGCTGCACGCTCGCTCCGCTCGCTCGTAAAAATCTGGTCCAACCTCACAACCGATGCGACACGTTCGCAAATTCGAGACATGCCGCCACCATATCAAATAATGAACGGAAGCTGGATTGGTTTTAGGTTAGGCTATAGCTTTCGAGCGAGCATGGCGAGCGAGGGACGCGGAGAGGTGTGTCACAATCAAACGGTTTGGCACATGGGGACATTGAAATATTCGCACCAGCCCGAGGAGCCGGAAGGCTTTATCCTATTGCCTTCCGACAAATGTTTACGGTTTAATAATAGTTTCACATAATTAGTACCGTTTCCTCATAGTACAGTGCAATGTGATGTCCGAAATGGCTGACAAAATTTGGTAATAACACGAAATATATGGAAGGCAATATAAGGTATATGTATAGCTTGGAAATTGTGACCGTTGCTCGCTCGCTCCGCTCGCTCGTAAAAATCTAGTCCAACCTCACATCCGGTCCGACACGTTCCCAAATTTGAAATAAGTCGCCTCCATGTCGAATGACTGACGCAAGAGGGATTGTTTTTAGGTTAGGCTATAGCTTTCGTGCGAGCGCAGCGAGCGAGAGTCGCGTAAAAGTGTGTCACAAACCAACGGTTTGGCACATACGGACATTGAAATATTCGCACCAGCCCGAGGAGCCGAAAGTCTTTATCCTAATGCCTTCTGACAAATGTTTACGGTTTACCAATAGTTTCACATAATTAGTACCGTTTCCTCATAGTACAGTGCAACGTGATGTCCGAAATGGCTGACAAAATTAGGTACAAGCACGAGATACATGCAAGACAATATATGGTATATGTATAGCTTGGAAATTGTGACCGTTGCTCGCTCGCTCCGCTCGCTCGAAAAAATCTAGTCCAACCTCACAACCGATCCCACACGTTCGCAAATTCGAAACATGTCGCCACCATATCGAATAATGAACGGAAGATGGATTGGTTTTAGGTTAGGCTATAGTTTTCGTGCGAGCGCAGCGAGCGAGAGACGCGTATAGGTGTGTCATAAACCAACGGTTTGGCACATACGGACATTGAAATATTCGCACCAGCCCGAGGAGCCGGAAGTATTTATCCTATTGCCTACCGACACATGTTTACAGTTTATGAATAGTTTCACATAAATAGTACTATTTCCACATAGTACAATGCAATGTGATGTCCGAAATGGCTGACAAAATTAGGTACAAGCACGAAATATATGCAAGGCAATAAAAGATATATGTATAGCTTGGAAATTGTGACCGTTGCTCGCTCGCTCCGCTCGCTCGTAAAAATCTAGTCCAACCTCACAACCGATCCCACACGTTCGCAAATTTGAAATATGTCGCCACCATATCGAATAATGAACGCAAGATGGATTGGTTTTAGGTTAGGCTATAGTCTTCGAGCGAGCGCAGCGAGCGAGCGACGCGTAAATGTGTGTCACATACCAACGGTTTGGCACATACGGACATTGAAACATTCGCACCAGCCCGAGGAGCCGGAAGTATTTATCCTATTGCCTACTGACAAATGTTTACAGTTTATGAATAGTTTCACATAAATAGTACTATTTCCACATATAACAGTGCAATGTGATGTCCGAAATGGCAGACAAAATTAGGTACTAGCACGAATACTATGCAAGGCAATATATGGTATATGTATAGCTTGGAAATTGTGACCGTTTCTCGCTCGCTCCGCTCGCTCGCAAAAATCTAGTCCAACCTCACAACCGATCCGTCTCGTTCGCAAATTTGAAATATGTCGCCACCATATCGAAGAATGACGGAAGATGGATTGGTTTTAGGTTGGGCTATAGTTTTCGAGCGAGCGACGCGTAAATGTGTGTCTCAAACCAACGGTTTGGCACATACGGACATTGAAATATTCGCACCAGCCCGAGGAGCCGGAAGTATTTATCCTTTTGCCTACCGACACATGTTTACAGTATATGAATAGTTTCACATAAATAGTATTTCCACATATAACAGTGCAATGTGATGTCCGAAATGGCTGGCGAATGTAGGTAATAACACGAAATATAAGCAAGGCAATATAAGGTATATGTATAGCTTGGAAATTGTGACCGTTGCACGCTCGCTCCGCTCGCTCGTAAAAATTTGGTCCATCCTCACAACCGATCCCACACGTTCGCAAATTCGAAACATGTCGCCACCATATCGAATAATGAACGGAAGATGGATTGGTTTTAGATTAGGCTATAGCTTTCGTGCGAGCGCAGCGAGCGAGAGACGCGAAAAGGTGTGTCACAATCCAACGGTTTGGCACATACGGACATAGATATATTCGCACCAGCCCGAGGAGCCGGAAGTATTTATCCAATTGCCTACCGACACATGTTTACAGTTTATGAATAGTTTCACATAAATAGTGCAATTTCCTCATAGTACAGTGCAATGTGATGTCCGAAATGGCTGACAAAATTAGGTAATAACACGAAATATATGGAAGGCAATATAAGGTATATGTATAGCTTGGAAATTGTGACCGTTGCTCGCTCGCTCCGTTCGCTCGTAAAAATCTAGTCCAACCTCACAACCGATCCCACACGTTCGCAAATTTGAAATATGTCGCCACCATATCGAATAATGAACGGAAGATGGATTGGTTTTAGGTTAGGCTATAGCTTTCGTGCGAGCGCAGCGAACGAGAGATGCGTAAAGGTGTGTCACAAACCATCGGTTTGGCACATACGGACATTGATATATTCGCACCAGCCCGAGGAGCCGGAAGTCTTTATCCTATTGCCTTCTGACAAATGTTTACGGTTTACCAATAGTTTCACATAATTAGTACCGTTTCCCCATAGTACAGTGCAACGTGATGTCCGAAATGGCTGACAAAATTAGGTACAAGCACGAAATATATGCAAGACAATATATGGTATATGTATAGCTTGGAAATTGTGACCGTTGCTCGCTCGCTCCGCTCGCTCGTAAAAATCTAGTCCAACCTCACAACCGATCCGACACGTTCGCAAATTTGAAATATGTCGCCATCATATCGAATAATGAACGCAAGATGGATTGGTTTTAGGTTAGGCTATAGTTTTCGAGCGAGCGCCGCGAGCGAGAGACGCGTAAAGGTGTGTCATAAAGCAACGGTTTGGCACATACGGACATTGAAATATTCGCACCAGCCCGAGGAGCCGGAAGTATTTATCCTATTGCCTACCGACACATGTTTACAGTTTATGAATAGTTTCACATAAATAGTACTATTTCCTCATAGTACAGTGCAATGTGATGTCCGAAGTGGCTGACAAAATTAGGTAATAACACGAAATATATGGAAGGCAATATAAGGTATATGTATAGCTTGGAAATTGTGACCGTTGCTCGCTCGCTCCGCTCGTTCGTAAAAATCTAGTCCAACCTCACAACCCATCCCACACGTTCGCAAATTTGAAATATGTCGCCACCATATCGAATAATGAACGGAAGATGGATTGGTTTTAGGTTAGGCTATAGCTTTCGTGCGAGCGCAGCTAACGGGAGACGCGTAAAGGTGTGTCACAAACCATCGGTTTGGCACATACGGACATTGATATATTCGCACCAGCCCGAGGAACCGGAAGTCTTTATCCTATTGCCTTCTGACAAATGTTTACGGTTTACCAATAGTTTCACATAATTAGTACCGCTTCCTCATAGTACAGTGCAATGTGATGTCCGAAATGGCTGACAAAATTAGGTAATAACACGAAATATATGGAAGGCAATATAAGGTATATGTATAGCTTGGAAATTGTGACCGTTGCTCGCTCGCTCCGCTCGCTCGGAAAAATCTAGTCCAACCTCACAACCGATCCCACACGTTCGCAAATTTGAAACATGTCGCCATCATATCGAATAATGAACGCAAGATGGATTGGTTTTAGGTTAGGCTATAGATTTCGAGCGAGCGCAGCGAGCGAGCGACGCGTAAATGTGTGTCACAAACCAACGGTTTGGCACATACGGACATTGAAACATTCGCACCAACCCGAGGAGCCGGAAGTCTTTATCCTATTGCCTACCGACACATGTTTACAGTATATGAATAGTTTCACATAAATAGTACTATTTCCTCATAGTACAGTGCAATGTGATGTCCGAAGTGGCTGACAAAATTAGGTAATAACACGACATATATGCAAGGCAATATAAGATGTATGTATAGGTTGGAAATTGAGATCGTTTCTCGCTCGCTCCGCTCGCTCGAAAAAATCTAGTCCAACCTCACAACCGATCCCACACGTTCGCAAATTCGAAACATGTCGCCACCATATCGAATAATGAACGGAAGATGGATTGGTTTTAGGTTAGGCTATAGTTTTCGTGCGAGCGCAGCGAGCGAGAGACGCGTATAGGTGTGTCATAAACCAACGGTTTGGCACATACGGACATTGAAATATTCGCACCAGCCCGAGGAGCCGGAAGTATTTATCCTATTGCCTACCGACACATGTTTACAGTTTATGAATAGTTTCACATAAATAGTACTATTTCCACATAGTACAATGCAATGTGATGTCCGAAATGGCTGACAAAATTAGGTACAAGCACGAAATATATGCAAGGCAATAAAAGATATATGTATAGCTTGGAAATTGTGACTGCTGCACGCCTGCTCCGCTCGCTCGTAAAAATCTGGTCCAACCTCACAACCGATCCGACACGTTCGCAAATTCGAGACATGTCGCCACCATATCAAATAAAGAACGGAAGCTGGATTGGTTTTAGGTTAGGCTATAGCATTCGCGCGAGCATGGCGAGCGAGGGACGCGGAGAGGTGTGTCACAATCCAACGGTTTGGCACATGGGGACATTGAAATATTCGCACCAGCCCGAGGAGCCGGAAGTCTTTATCCTATTGCCTTCTGACAAATGTTCACGGTTTACCAATAGTTTCACATAATTAGTACCGTTTCCTCATAGTACAGTGCAACGTGATGTCCGAAATGGCTGACAAAATTAGGTACAAGCACGAAATATATGCAAGACAATATATGGTATATGTATAGCTTGGAAATTGTGACCGTTGCTCGCTCGCTCCGCTCGCTCGTAAAAATCTAGTCCAACCTCACAACCGATCCGACACGTTCGCAAATTTGAAATATGTCGCCATCATATCGAATAATGAACGCAAGATGGATTGGTTTTAGGTTAGGCTATAGTTTTCGAGCGAGCGCCGCGAGCGAGAGACGCGTAAAGGTGTGTCATAAAGCAACGGTTTGGCACATACGGACATTGAAATATTCGCACCAGCCCGAGGAGCCGGAAGTATTTATCCTATTGCCTACCGACACATGTTTACAGTTTATGAATAGTTTCACATAAATAGTACTATTTCCTCATAGTACAGTGCAATGTGATGTCCGAAGTGGCTGACAAAATTAGGTAATAACACGAAATATATGGAAGGCAATATAAGGTATATGTATAGCTTGGAAATTGTGACCGTTGATCGCTCGCTCCGCTCGCTCGTAAAAATCTAGTCCAACCTCACAACCGATCCCACACGTTCGCAAATTTGAAATATGTCGCCACCATATCGAATAATGAACGGAAGATGGATTGGTTTTAGGTTAGGCTATAGCTTTCGTGCGAGCGCAGCGAACGAGAGACGCGTAAAGGTGTGTCACAAACCATCGGTTTGGCACATACGGACCTTGATATATTCGCACCAGCCCGAGGAGCCGGAAGTCTTTATCCTATTGCCTTCTGACAAATGTTTACGGTTTACCAATAGTTTCACATAATTAGTACCGTTTCCTCATAGTACAGTGCAACGTGATGTCCGAAATGGCTGACAAAATTAGGTACAAGCACGAAATATATGCAAGACAATATATGGTATATGTATAGCTTGGAAATTGTGACCGTTGCTCGCTCGCTCCGCTCGCTCGAAAAAATCTAGTCCAACCTCACAACCGATCCGACACGTTCGCAAATTTGAAATATGTCGCCATCATATCGAATAATGAACGCAAGATGGATTGGTTTTAGGTTAGGCTATAGTTTTCGAGCGAGCGCCGCGAGCGAGAGACGCGTAAAGGTGTGTCATAAAGCAACGGTTCGGCACATACGGACATTGAAATATTCGCACCAGCCCGAGGAGCCGGAAGTATTTATCCTATTGCCTACCGACACATGTTTACAGTTTATGAATAGTTTCACATAAATAGTACTATTTCCTCATAGTACAGTGCAATGTGATGTCCGAAGTGGCTGACAAAATTAGGTAATAACACGAAATATATGGAAGGCAATATAAGGTATATGTATAGCTTGGAAATTGTGACCGTTGCTCGCTCGCTCCGCTCGCTCGTAAAAATCTAGTCCAACCTCACAACCGATCCCACACGTTCGCAAATTTGAAATATGTCGCCACCATATCGAATAATGAACGGAAGATGGATTGGTTTTAGGTTAGGCTATAGCTTTCGTGCGAGCGCAGCGAACGAGAGACGCGTAAAGGTGTGTCACAAACCATCGGTTTGGCACATACGGACCTTGATATATTCGCACCAGCCCGAGGAGCCGGAAGTCTTTACCCTATTGCCTTCTGACAAATGTTTACGGTTTACCAATAGTTTCACATAATTAGTACCGTTTCCTCATAGTACAGTGCAACGTGATGTCCGAAATGGCTGACAAAATTAGGTACAAGCACGAAATATATGCAAGACAATATATGGTATATGTATAGCTTGAAAATTGTGACCGTTGCTCGCTCGCTCCGCTCGCTCGTAAAAATCTAGTCCAACCCCACAACCGATCCGACACGTTCGCAAATTTGAAACATGTCGCCATCATATCGAATAATGAACGCAAGATGGATTGGTTTTAGGTTAGGCTATAGATTTCGAGCGAGCGCAGCGAGCGAGCGACGCGTAAATGTGTGTCACAAACCAACGGTTTGGCACATACGGACATTGAAACATTCGCACCAACCCGAGGAGCCGGAAGTCTTTATCCTATTGCCTACCGACACATGTTTACAGTATATGAATAGTTTCACATAAATAGTACTATTTCCTCATAGTACAGTGCAATGTGATGTCCGAAGTGGCTGACAAAATTAGGTAATAACACGACATATATGCAAGGCAATATAAGATGTATGTATAGGTTGGAAATTGAGATCGTTTCTCGCTCGCTCCGCTCGCTCGAAAAAATCTAGCCCAACCTCACAACCGATCCCACACGTTCGCAAATTCGAAACATGTCGCCACCATATCGAATAATGAACGGAAGATGGATTGGTTTTAGGTTAGGCTATAGTTTTCGTGCGAGCGCAGCGAGCGAGAGACGCGTATAGGTGTGTCATAAACCAACGGTTTGGCACATACGGACATTGAAATATTCGCACCAGCCCGAGGAGCCGGAAGTATTTATCCTATTGCCTACCGACACATGTTTACAGTTTATGAATAGTTTCACATAAATAGTACTATTTCCACATAGTACAATGCAATGTGATGTCCGAAATGGCTGACAAAATTAGGTACAAGCACGAAATATATGCAAGGCAATAAAAGATATATGTATAGCTTGGAAATTGTGACTGCTGCACGCCTGCTCCGCTCGCTCGTAAAAATCTGGTCCAACCTCACAACCGATCCGACACGTTCGCAAATTCGAGACATGTCGCCACCATATCAAATAAAGAACGGAAGCTGGATTGGTTTTAGGTTAGGCTATAGCATTCGCGCGAGCATGGCGAGCGAGGGACGCGGAGAGGTGTGTCACAAACCAACGGTTTGGCACATGGGGACATTGAAATATTCGCACCAGCCCGAGGAGCCGGAAGTCTTTATCCCATTGCCTTCTGACAAATGTTCACGGTTTACTAATAGTTTCACATAATTAGCACCGTTTCCTCATAGTACAGTGCAATGTGATGTCCGAAATGGCTGACAAAATTTGGTAATAACACGAAATATATGGAAGGCAATATAAGGTATATGTATAGCTTGGAAATTGTGACCGTTGCTCGCTCGCTCCGCTCGCTCGTAAAAATCTAGTCCAACCTCACAAGCGATCCGACACGTTCGCAAATTTGAAATATGTCGCGACCATATCCAATAATGAACGGAAGATGGATTGGTTTTAGGTTAGGCTATAGCTTTCGTGCGAGCGCGGCGAGCGAGAGACGCGTAAAGGTGTGTCACAAACCAACGGTTTGGCACATACGGACATTGAAATATTCGCACCAGCCCGAGGAGCCGAAAGTCTTTATCCTATTGCCTTCTGACAAATGTTTACGGTTTACCAACAGTTTCACATAATTAGTACCGTTTCCTCATAGTACAGTGCAATGTGATGTCCGAAATGGCTGACTATATTAGGTACTAACACGAAATATATGCAGGGCAATATAAGGTATATGTATAACTTGGAAATTGTGACTGCTGCACGCTCGCTCCGCTCGCTCGTAAAAATTTGGTCCAACCTCACAACCGATGCGACACGTTCGCAAATTCGAGACATGTCGCCACCATATCAAATAATGAACGGAAGCTGGATTGGTTTTAGGTTAGGCTATAGCATTCGAGCGAGCATGGCGAGCGAGGGACGCGGAGAGGTGTGTCACAATCAAACGGTTTGGCACATGGGGACATTGAAATATTCGCACCAGCCCGAGGAGCCGGAAGTATTTATCCTATTGCCTACCGACACATGTTTACAGTTTACGAATAGTTTCACATAAATAGTACTATTTCCTCATAGTACAGTGCAATGTGATGTCCGAAATGGCTGACTATATTAGGTACTAACACGAAATATATGCAAGGTAATATAAGGTATATGTATAACTTGGAAATTGTGACTGCTGCACGCTCGCTCCGCTCGCTCGTAAAAATCTGGTCCAACCTCACAACCGATGCGACACGTTCGCAAATTCGAGACATGTCGCCACCATATCAAATAATGAACGGAAGCTGGATTGGTTTTAGGTTAGGCTATAGCTTTCGAGCGAGCATGGCGAGCGAGGGACGCGGAGAGGTGTGTCACAATCAAACGGTTTGGCACATGGGGACATTGAAATATTCGCACCAGCCCGAGGAGCCGGAAGTCTTTATCCTATTGCCTTCTGACAAATGTTTACGGTTTAATAATAGTTTCACATAATTAGTACCGTTTCCTCATAGTACAGTGCAATGTGATGTCCGAAATGGCTGACAAAATTTGGTAATAACACGAAATATATGGAAGGCAATATAAGGTATATGTATAGCTTGGAAATTGTGACCGTCGCTCGCTCGCTCCGCTCGCTCGTAAAAATCTAGTCCAACCTCACATCCCATCCGACACGTTCCCAAATTTGAAATAAGTCGCCTCCATGTCGAATGACTAACGCAAGAGGGATTGTTTTTAGGTTAGGCTATAGCTTTCGTGCGAGCGCAGCGAGCGAGAGCCGCGTAAAGGTGTGTCACAAACCAACGGTTTGGCACATACGGACATTGAAATATTCGCACCAGCCCGAGGAGCCGAAAGTCTTTATCCTATTGCCTTCTGACAAATGTTTACGGTTTACCAACAGTTTCACATAATTAGTACCGTTTCCTCATAGTACAGTGCAATGTGATGTCCAAAATGGCTGACAAATGTAGGTAATAATAAGAAATATAAGCAAGGCAATATAAGGTATATGTATAGCTTGGAAATTGTGACCGTTACTCGCTCGCTCCGCTCGCTCGCAAAAATCTAGTCCAACCTCACAACCGATCCGTCACGTTCGCAAATTTGAAATATGTCGCCACCATATCGAAGAATGACGGAAGATGGATTGGTTTTAGGTTAGGCTATAGTTTTCGATCGAGCGACGCGTAAAGGTGTGTCATAAACCAACGGTTTGGCACACACGGACATTGAAATATTCGCACCAGCCCGAGGAGCCGGAAGTATTTATCCTATTGCCTACCGACACATGTTTACAGGTTATGAATAGTTTCACATAAATAGTAGTATTTCCTCATAGTACAGTGCAATGTGATGTCCGAAATGGCTGACAAAATTAGGTAATAACAGGAAATATATGGAAGGCAATATAAGGTATATGTATAGCTTGGAAATTGTGACCGTTGCTCGCTCGCTCCGCTCGCTCGTAAAAATCTAGTCCAACCTCACAACCGATCCCACACGTTCGCAAATTTGAAATATGTCGCCACCATATCGAATAATGAACGCAAGATGGATTGGTTTTAGGTTAGGCTATAGTCGTCGAGCGAGCGCAGCGAGCGAGCGACGCGTAAATGTGTGTCACATACCAACGGTTTGGCACATACGGACATTGAAACATTCGCACCAGCCCGAGGAGCCGGAAGTATTTATCCTATTGCCTACTGACAAATGTTTACAGTTTATGAATAGTTTCACATAAATAGTACTATTTCCACATATAACAGTGCAATGTGATGTCCGAAATGGCAGACAAAATTAGGTACTAGCACGAATACTATGCAAGGCAATATATGGTATATGTATAGCTTGGAAATTGTGACCGTTTCTCGCTCGCTCCGCTCGCTCGCAAAAATCTAGTCCAACCTCACAACCGATCCGTCTCCTTCGCAAATTTGAAATATGTCGCCACCATATCGAAGAATGACGGAAGATGGATTGGTTTTAGGTTGGGCTATAGTTTTCGAGCGAGCGACGCGTAAATGTGTGTCTCAAACCAACGGCTTGGCACATACGGACATTGAAATATTCGCCCCAGCCCGAGGAGCCGGAAGTATTTATCCTATTGCCTACCGACACATGTTTACAGTATATGAATAGTTTCACATAAATAGTATTTCCACATATAACAGTGCAATGTGATGTCCGAAATGGCTGGCAAAAGTAGGTAATAACACGAAATATAAGCAAGGCAACATAAGGTATATGTATAGCTTGGAAATTGTGACCGTTGCTCGCTCGCTCCGTTCGCTCGTAAAAATTTGGTCCATCCTCACAACCGATCCCACACGTTCGCAAATTCGAAACATGTCGCCACCATATCGAATAATGAACGGAAGATGGATTGGTTTTAGGTTAGGCTATAGCTTTCGTGCGAGCGCAGCGAGCGAGAGACGCGAAAAGGTGTGTCACAATCCAACGGTTTGGCACATACGGACATAGATATATTCGCACCAGCCCGAGGAGCCGGAAGTATTTATCCAATTGCCTACCGACATATGTTTACAGTTTATGAATAGTTTCACATAAATAGTACAATTTCCTCATAGTACAGTGCAATGTGATGTCCGAAATGGCTGACAAAATTAGGTAATAACACGAAATATATGGAAGGCAATATAAGGTATATGTATAGCTTGGAAATTGTGACCGTTGCTCGCTCGCTCCGTTCGCTCGTAAAAATCTAGTCCAACCTCACAACCGATCCCACACGTTCGCAAATTTGAAATATGTCGCCACCATATCGAATAATGAACGGAAGATGGATTGGTTTTAGGTTAGGCTATAGCTTTCGTGCGAGCGCAGCGAACAAGAGACGCGTAAAGGTGTGTCACAAACCATCGGTTTGGCACATACGGACCTTGATATATTCGCACAAGCCCGAGGAGCCGGAAGTCTTTATCCTATTGCCTTCTGACAAATGTTTACGGTTTACCAATAGTTTCACATAATTAGTACCGTTTCCTCATAGTACAGTGCAACGTGATGTCCGAAATGGCTGACAAAATTAGGTACAAGCACGAAATATATGCAAGACAATATATGGTATATGTATAGCTTGGAAATTGTGACCGTTGCTCGCTCGCTCCGCTCGCTCGAAAAAATCTAGTCCAACCTCACAACCGATCCGACACGTTCGCAAATTTGAAATATGTCGCCATCATATCGAATAATGAACGCAAGATGGATTGGTTTTAGGTTAGGCTATAGTTTTCGAGCGAGCGCCGCGAGCGAGAGACGCGTATAGGTGTGTCATAAACCAACGGTTTGGCACATACGGACATTGAAATATTCGCACCAGCCCGAGGAGCCGGAAGTATTTATCTTATTGCCTACCGACACATGTTTACAGTTTATGAATAGTTTCACATAAATAGTACTATTTCCTCATAGTACAGTGCAATGTGATGTCCGAAATGGCTGACTATATTAGGTACTAACACGAAATATATGCAAGGTAATATAAGGTATATGTATAACTTGGAAATTGTGACTGCTGCACGCTCGCTCCGCTCGCTCGTAAAAATCTGGTCCAACCTCACAACCGATGCGACACGTTCGCAAATTCGAGACATGTCGCCACCATATCAAATAATGAACGGAAGCTGGATTGGTTTTAGGTTAGGCTATAGCTTTCGAGCGAGCATGGCGAGCGAGGGACGCGGAGAGGTGTGTCACAATCAAACGGTTTGGCACATGGGGACATTGAAATATTCGCACCAGCCCGAGGAGCCGGAAGTCTTTATCCTATTGCCTTCTGACAAATGTTTACGGTTTAATAATAGTTTCACATAATTAGTACCGTTTCCTCATAGTACAGTGCAATGTGATGTCCGAAATGGCTGACAAAATTTGGTAATAACACGAAATATATGGAAGGCAATATAAGGTATATGTATAGCTTGGAAATTGTGACCGTTGCTCGCTCGCTCCGCTCGCTCGTAAAAATCTAGTCCAACCTCACATCCGATCCGACACGTTCCCAAATTTGAAATAAGTCGCCTCCATGTCGAATGACTAACGCAAGAGGGATTGTTTTTAGGTTAGGCTATAGCTTTCGTGCGAGCGCAGCGAGCGAGAGCCGCGTAAAGGTGTGTCACAAACCAACGGTTTGGCACATACGGACATTGATATATTCGCAGCAGCCCGAGGAGCCGGAAGTCATTATCCTATTGCCTTCTGACAAATGTTTACGGTTCACCAATAGTTTCACATAATTAGTACCGTTTCCTCATAGTACAGTGCAACGTGATGTCCGAAATGGCTGACAAAATTAGGTAATAACACGAAATATATGGAAGTCAATATAAGGTGTATGTATAGGTTGGAAATTGTGATCGTTGCTCGCTCGCTCCGCTCGCTCGAAAAAATCTAGTCCAAGCTCACAAGCGATCCGACACGTTCGCAAATTTGAAATATGTCGCCACCATATCGAATAATGAACGCAAGATGGATTGGTTTTAGGTTAGGCTATAGTCGTCGAGCGAGCGCAGCGAGCGAGCGACGCGTAAATGTGTGTCACATACCAACGGTTTGGCACATACGGACATTGAAACATTCGCACCAGCCCGAGGAGCCGGAAGTATTTATCCTATTGCCTACTGACAAATGTTTACAGTTTATGAATAGTTTCACATAAATAGTACTATTTCCACATATAACAGTGCAATGTGATGTCCGAAATGGCAGACAAAATTAGGTACTAGCACGAATACTATGCAAGGCAATATATGGTATATGTATAGCTTGGAAATTGTGACCGTTTCTCGCTCGCTCCTCTCGCTCGCAAAAATCTAGTCCAACCTCACAATCGATCCGTCTCGTTCGCAAATTTGAAATATGTCGCCACCATATCGAAGAATGACGGAAGATGGATTGGTTTTAGGTTGGGCTATAGTTTTCGAGCGAGCGACGCGTAAATGTGTGTCTCAAACCAACGGCTTGGCACATACGGACATTGAAATATTCGCCCCAGCCCGAGGAGCCGGAAGTATTTATCCTATTGCCTACCGACACATGTTTACAGTATATGAATAGTTTCACATAAATAGTATTTCCACATATAACAGTGCAATGTGATGTCCGAAATGGCTGGCAAAAGTAGGTAATAACACGAAATATAAGCAAGGCAACATAAGGTATATGTATAGCTTGGAAATTGTGACCGTTGCTCGCTCGCTCCGTTCGCTCGTAAAAATTTGGTCCATCCTCACAACCGATCCCACACGTTCGCAAATTCGAAACATGTCGCCACCATATCGAATAATGAACGGAAGATGGATTGGTTTTAGGTTAGGCTATAGCTTTCGTGCGAGCGCAGCGAGCGAGAGACGCGAAAAGGTGTGTCACAATCCAACGGTTTGGCACATACGGACATAGATATATTCGCACCAGCCCGAGGAGCCGGAAGTATTTATCCAATTGCCTACCGACATATGTTTACAGTTTATGAATAGTTTCACATAAATAGTACAATTTCCTCATAGTACAGTGCAATGTGATGTCCGAAATGGCTGACAAAATTAGGTAATAACACGAAATATATGGAAGGCAATATAAGGTATATGTATAGCTTGGAAATTGTGACCGTTGCTCGCTCGCTCCGTTCGCTCGTAAAAATCTAGTCCAACCTCACAACCGATCCCACACGTTCGCAAATTTGAAATATGTCGCCACCATATCGAATAATGAACGGAAGATGGATTGGTTTTAGGTTAGGCTATAGCTTTCGTGCGAGCGCAGCGAGCGAGAGACGCGTAAAGGTGTGTCATAAAGCAACGGTTTGGCACATACGGACATTGAAATATTCGCACCAGCCCGAGGAGCCGGAAGTATTTATCCTATTGCCTACCGACACATGTTTACAGTTTATGAATAGTTTCACATAAATAGTACTATTTCCTCATAGTACAGTGCAATGTGATGTCCGAAGTGGCTGACAAAATTAGGTAATAACACGAAATATATGGAAGGCAATATAAGGTATATGTATAGCTTGGAAATTGTGAACGTTGCTCGCTCGCTCCGCTCGCTCGTAAAAATCTAGTCCAACCTCACAACCGATCCCACACGTTCGCAAATTTGAAATATGTCGCCACCATATCGAATAATGAACAGAAGATGGATTGGTTTTAGGTTAGGCTATAGCTTTCGTGCGAGCGCAGCGAACGAGAGACGCGTAAAGGTGTGTCACAAACCATCGGTTTGGCACATACGGACCTTGATATATTCGCACAAGCCCGAGGAGCCGGAAGTCTTTATCCTATTGCCTTCTGACAAATGTTTACGGTTTACCAATAGTTTCACATAATTAGTACCGTTTCCTCATAGTACAGTGCAACGTGATGTCCGAAATGGCTGACAAAATTAGGTACAAGCACGAAATATATGCAAGACAATATATGGTATATGTATAGCTTGGAAATTGTGACCGTTGCTCGCTCGCTCCGCTCGCTCGAAAAAATCTAGTCCAACCTCACAACCGATCCGACACGTTCGCAAATTTGAAATATGTCGCCGTCATATCGAATAATGAACGCAAGATGGATTGGTTTTAGGTTAGGCTATAGTTTTCGAGCGAGCGCCGCGAGCGAGAGACGCGTATAGGTGTGTCATAAACCAACGGTTTGGCACATACGGACATTGAAATATTCGCACCAGCCCGAGGAGCCGGAAGTATTTATCTTATTGCCTACCGACACATGTTTACAGTTTATGAATAGTTTCACATAAATAGTACTATTTCCTCATAGTACAGTGCAATGTGATGTCCGAAATGGCTGACTATATTAGGTACTAACACGAAATATATGCAAGGTAATATAAGGTATATGTATAACTTGGAAATTGTGACTGCTGCACGCTCGCTCCGCTCGCTCGTAAAAATCTGGTCCAACCTCACAACCGATGCGACACGTTCGCAAATTCGAGACATGTCGCCACCATATCAAATAATGAACGGAAGCTGGATTGGTTTTAGGTTAGGCTATAGCATTCGAGCGAGCATGGCGAGCGAGGGACGCGGAGAGGTGTGTCACAATCAAACGGTTTGGCACATGGGGACATTGAAATATTCGCACCAGCCCGAGGAGCCGGAAGTATTTATCCTATTGCCTACCGACACATGTTTACAGTTTACGAATAGTTTCACATAAATAGTACTATTTCCTCATAGTACAGTGCAATGTGATGTCCGAAATGGCTGACTATATTAGGTACTAACACGAAATATATGCAAGGTAATATAAGGTATATGTATAACTTGGAAATTGTGACTGCTGCACGCTCGCTCCGCTCGCTCGTAAAAATCTGGTCCAACCTCACAACCGATGCGACACGTTCGCAAATTCGAGACATGTCGCCACCATATCAAATAATGAACGGAAGCTGGATTGGTTTTAGGTTAGGCTATAGCTTTCGAGCGAGCATGGCGAGCGAGGGACGCGGAGAGGTGTGTCACAATCAAACGGTTTGGCACATGGGGACATTGAAATATTCGCACCAGCCCGAGGAGCCGGAAGTCTTTATCCTATTGCCTTCTGACAAATGTTTACGGTTTAATAATAGTTTCACATAATTAGTACCGTTTCCTCATAGTACAGTGCAATGTGATGTCCGAAATGGCTGACAAAATTTGGTAATAACACGAAATATATGGAAGGCAATATAAGGTATATGTATAGCTTGGAAATTGTGACCGTCGCTCGCTCGCTCCGCTCGCTCGTAAAAATCTAGTCCAACCTCACATCCCATCCGACACGTTCCCAAATTTGAAATAAGTCGCCTCCATGTCGAATGACTAACGCAAGAGGGATTGTTTTTAGGTTAGGCTATAGCTTTCGTGCGAGCGCAGCGAGCGAGAGCCGCGTAAAGGTGTGTCACAAACCAACGGTTTGGCACATACGGACATTGAAATATTCGCACCAGCCCGAGGAGCCGAAAGTCTTTATCCTATTGCCTTCTGACAAATGTTTACGGTTTACCAACAGTTTCACATAATTAGTACCGTTTCCTCATAGTACAGTGCAATGTGATGTCCAAAATGGCTGACAAATGTAGGTAATAATAAGAAATATAAGCAAGGCAATATAAGGTATATGTATAGCTTGGAAATTGTGACCGTTACTCGCTCGCTCCGCTCGCTCGCAAAAATCTAGTCCAACCTCACAACCGATCCGTCACGTTCGCAAATTTGAAATATGTCGCCACCATATCGAAGAATGACGGAAGATGGATTGGTTTTAGGTTAGGCTATAGTTTTCGATCGAGCGACGCGTAAAGGTGTGTCATAAACCAACGGTTTGGCACACACGGACATTGAAATATTCGCACCAGCCCGAGGAGCCGGAAGTATTTATCCTATTGCCTACCGACACATGTTTACAGGTTATGAATAGTTTCACATAAATAGTAGTATTTCCTCATAGTACAGTGCAATGTGATGTCCGAAATGGCTGACAAAATTAGGTAATAACAGGAAATATATGGAAGGCAATATAAGGTATATGTATAGCTTGGAAATTGTGACCGTTGCTCGCTCGCTCCGCTCGCTCGTAAAAATCTAGTCCAACCTCACAACCGATCCCACACGTTCGCAAATTTGAAATATGTCGCCACCATATCGAATAATGAACGCAAGATGGATTGGTTTTAGGTTAGGCTATAGTCGTCGAGCGAGCGCAGCGAGCGAGCGACGCGTAAATGTGTGTCACATACCAACGGTTTGGCACATACGGACATTGAAACATTCGCACCAGCCCGAGGAGCCGGAAGTATTTATCCTATTGCCTACTGACAAATGTTTACAGTTTATGAATAGTTTCACATAAATAGTACCATTTCCACATATAACAGTGCAATGTGATGTCCGAAATGGCAGACAAAATTAGGTACTAGCACGAATACTATGCAAGGCAATATATGGTATATGTATAGCTTGGAAATTGTGACCGTTTCTCGCTCGCTCCGCTCGCTCGCAAAAATCTAGTCCAACCTCACAACCGATCCGTCTCCTTCGCAAATTTGAAATATGTCGCCACCATATCGAAGAATGACGGAAGATGGATTGGTTTTAGGTTGGGCTATAGTTTTCGAGCGAGCGACGCGTAAATGTGTGTCTCAAACCAACGGCTTGGCACATACGGACATTGAAATATTCGCCCCAGCCCGAGGAGCCGGAAGTATTTATCCTATTGCCTACCGACACATGTTTACAGTATATGAATAGTTTCACATAAATAGTATTTCCACATATAACAGTGCAATGTGATGTCCGAAATGGCTGGCAAAAGTAGGTAATAACACGAAATATAAGCAAGGCAACATAAGGTATATGTATAGCTTGGAAATTGTGACCGTTGCTCGCTCGCTCCGTTCGCTCGTAAAAATTTGGTCCATCCTCACAACCGATCCCACACGTTCGCAAATTCGAAACATGTCGCCACCATATCGAATAATGAACGGAAGATGGATTGGTTTTAGGTTAGGCTATAGCTTTCGTGCGAGCGCAGCGAGCGAGAGACGCGAAAAGGTGTGTCACAATCCAACGGTTTGGCACATACGGACATAGATATATTCGCACCAGCCCGAGGAGCCGGAAGTATTTATCCAATTGCCTACCGACATATGTTTACAGTTTATGAATAGTTTCACATAAATAGTACAATTTCCTCATAGTACAGTGCAATGTGATGTCCGAAATGGCTGACAAAATTAGGTAATAACACGAAATATATGGAAGGCAATATAAGGTATATGTATAGCTTGGAAATTGTGACCGTTGCTCGCTCGCTCCGTTCGCTCGTAAAAATCTAGTCCAACCTCACAACCGATCCCACACGTTCGCAAATTTGAAATATGTCGCCACCATATCGAATAATGAACGGAAGATGGATTGGTTTTAGGTTAGGCTATAGCTTTCGTGCGAGCGCAGCGAACAAGAGACGCGTAAAGGTGTGTCACAAACCATCGGTTTGGCACATACGGACCTTGATATATTCGCACAAGCCCGAGGAGCCGGAAGTCTTTATCCTATTGCCTTCTGACAAATGTTTACGGTTTACCAATAGTTTCACATAATTAGTACCGTTTCCTCATAGTACAGTGCAACGTGATGTCCGAAATGGCTGACAAAATTAGGTACAAGCACGAAATATATGCAAGACAATATATGGTATATGTATAGCTTGGAAATTGTGACCGTTGCTCGCTCGCTCCGCTCGCTCGAAAAAATCTAGTCCAACCTCACAACCGATCCGACACGTTCGCAAATTTGAAATATGTCGCCATCATATCGAATAATGAACGCAAGATGGATTGGTTTTAGGTTAGGCTATAGCTTTCGAGCGAGCATGGCGAGCGAGGGACGCGGAGAGGTGTGTCACAATCAAACGGTTTGGCACATGGGGACATTGAAATATTCGCACCAGCCCGAGGAGCCGGAAGTCTTTATCCTATTGCCTTCTGACAAATGTTTACGGTTTAATAATAGTTTCACATAATTAGTACCGTTTCCTCATAGTACAGTGCAATGTGATGTCCGAAATGGCTGACAAAATTTGGTAATAACACGAAATATATGGAAGGCAATATAAGGTATATGTATAGCTTGGAAATTGTGACCGTTGCTCGCTCGCTCCGCTCGCTCGTAAAAATCTAGTCCAACCTCACATCCGATCCGACACGTTCCCAAATTTGAAATAAGTCGCCTCCATGTCGAATGACTAACGCAAGAGGGATTGTTTTTAGGTTAGGCTATAGCTTTCGTGCGAGCGCAGCGAGCGAGAGCCGCGTAAAGGTGTGTCACAAACCAACGGTTTGGCACATACGGACATTGATATATTCGCAGCAGCCCGAGGAGCCGGAAGTCATTATCCTATTGCCTTCTGACAAATGTTTACGGTTCACCAATAGTTTCACATAATTAGTACCGTTTCCTCATAGTACAGTGCAACGTGATGTCCGAAATGGCTGACAAAATTAGGTAATAACACGAAATATATGGAAGTCAATATAAGGTGTATGTATAGGTTGGAAATTGTGATCGTTGCTCGCTCGCTCCGCTCGCTCGAAAAAATCTAGTCCAAGCTCACAAGAGATCCGACACGTTCGCAAATTTGAAATATGTCGCCACCATATCCAATAATGAACGGAAGATGGATTGGTTTTAGGTTAGGCTATAGCTTTCGTGCGAGCGCGGCGAGCGAGAGACTCGTAAAGGTGTGTCACAAACCAACGGTTTGGCACATACGGACATTGAAATATTCGCACCAGCCCGTGGAGCCGGAAGTCTTTATCCTATTGCCTACTGACAAATGTTTACAGTTTATGAATAGTTTCACATAAAAAGTACTATTTCCACATATAACAGTGCAATGTGATGTCCAAAATGGCTGACAAATGTAGGTAATAATAAAAAATATAAGCAAGGCAATATAAGGTATATGTATAGCTTGGAAATTGTGACCGTTACACGCTCGCTCCGCTCGCTCGCAAAAATCTAGTCCAACCTCACAACCGATCCGTCACGTTCGCAAATTTGAAATATGTCGCCACCATATCGAAGAATGACGGAAGATGGATTGGTTTTAGGTTAGGCTATAGCTTTCGTGCGAGCGCAGCGAGCGAGAGACGCGAAAAGGTGTGTCACAATCCAACGGTTTGGCGCATACGGACATAGACATATTCGCACCAGCCCGAGGAGCCGGAAGTATTTATCCAATTGCCTACCGACACATGTTTACAGTTTATGAATAGTTTCACATAAATAGTACCGCTTCCTCATAGTACAGTGCAACGTGATGTCCGAAATGGCTGACAAAGTTAGGTACAAGCACGAAATATATGCAAGACAATATATGCTATATGTATAGCTTGGAAATTGTGACCGTTGCTCGCTCGCTCCGCTCGCTCGTAAAAATCTAGTCCAACCTCACAACCGATCCGACACGTTCGCAAATTTGAAATATGTCACCACCTTATCGAATAATGAACGGAAGATGGATTGGTTTTAGGTTAGGCTAAAGCTTTCGTGCGAGCGCAGCGACCGAGAGACGCGTAAAGGTGTGTCATAAAGCAACGGTTTGGCACATACGGACATTGAAATGTTCGCACCAGCCCGAGGAGCCGGAAGTATTTATCCTATTGCCTACCGACACATGTTTACAGTTTATGAATAGTTTCACATAAATAGTACTATTTCCTCATAGTACAGTGCAATGTGATGTCCGAAGTGGCTGACAAAATTAGGTAATAACACGAAATATATGGAAGGCAATATAAGGTATATGTATAGATTGGAAATTGTGACCGTTGCTCGCTCGCTCCGCTCGCTCGTAAAAATCTAGTCCAACCTCACAAGCGATCCCACACGTTCGCAAATTTGAAATATGTCGCCACCATATCCAATAATGAACGGAAGAGGGATTGGTTTTAGGTTAGGCTATAGCTTTCGTGCGAGCGCGGCGAGCGAGAGACGCGTAAAGGTGTGTCACAAACCAACGGTTTGGCACATACGGACATTGAAATATTCGCACCAGCCCGAGGAGCCGGAAGTCTTCATCCTATTGCCTTCTGACAAATGTTTACGGTTTACCAATAGCTTCACATAATTAGTACCGTTTCCTCATAGTACAGTGCAACGTGATGTCCGAAGTGGCTGACAAAATTAGGTAATAACACGAAATATATGCAAGACAATATATGGTATATGTATAGCTTGGAAATTGTGACCGTTGCTCGCTCGCTCCGCTCGCTCGAAAAAATCTAGTCCAACCTCACTACCGATCCGACACGTTCGCAAATTTGAAATATGTCGCCATCATATCGAATAATGAACGCAAGATGGATTGGTTTTAGGTCAGGCTATAGTTTTCGAGCGAGCGCCGCGAGCGAGAGACGCGTATAGGTGTGTCAGAAACCAACGGTTTGGCACTTACGGACATTGAAATATTCGCACCAGCACGAGGAGCCGGAAGTATTTATCCTATTGCCTACCGACACATGTTTACAGTTTATGAATAGTTTCACATAAATAGTACCGTTTCCTCATAGTACAGTGCAACGTGATGTCCGAAATGGCTGACAAAATTAGGTACAAGCACGAAATATATGCAAGACAATATATGGTATATGTATAGCTTGGAAATTGTGACCGTTGCTCGCTCGCTCCGCTCGCTCGTAAAAATCTAGTCCAACCTCAAAAGCGATCCGACACGTTCGCAAATTTGAAATATGTCGCCACCATATCCAATAATGAACGGAAGAGGGATTGGTTTTAGGTTAGGCTATAGCTTTCGTGCGAGCGCGGCGAGCGAGAGACGCGTAAAGGTGTGTCACAAACCAACGGTTTGGCACATACGGACATTGAAATATTCGCACCAGCCCGAGGAGCCGGAAGAATTTATTCTATTGCCTACCGACACATGTTTACAGTTTATGAATAGTTTCACATAAATAGTACTATTTCCACATAGTACAGTGCAATGTGATATCCGAAATGGCTGACAAAATTAAGTAATAACACGAAATATATGCAAGGCAATATATGGTACATGTATAGCTTGGAAATTGTGACCGTTGCTCGCTCGCTCCGCTTGCTCGTAAAAATCCAGTCCAACATCACATTTGATCCGACAGGTTCCCAAATTTGAAATAAGTCGCCTGCATGTTGAATGACTAACGCAAGAGGGATTGTTTTTAGGTTAGGCTATAGCTTTCGAGCGAGCGCAGCGAGCGAGAGACGCGTAAAGGTGTGTCACAAACCAACGGTTTGGCACATACGGACATTGAAATATTCGCACCAGCCCGAGGAGCCGGAAGTATTTATTCTATTGCCTACCGACACATGTTTACAGTTTATGAATAGTTTCACATAAATAGTACTATTTCCACATAGTACAGTGCAATGTGATATCCGAAATGGCTGACAAAATTAAGTAATAACACGAAATATATGCAAGGCAATATATGGTACATGTATAGCTTGGAAATTGTGACCGTTGCTCGCTCGCTCCGCTTGCTCGTAAAAATCCAGTCCAACATCACATTTGATCCGACAGGTTCCCAAACTTGAAATAAGTCGCCTGCATGTTGAATGACTAACGCAAGAGGGATTGTTTTTAGGTTAGGCTATAGCTTTCGTGCGAGCGCAGCGAACGAGAGACGCGTATAGGTGTGTCATAAACCAACGGTTTGGCACATACGGACATTGAAATATTCGCACCAGCCCGAGGAGCCGGAAGTATTTATCCTATTGCCTACTGACGGATGTTTACAGTTTACCAATAGTTTCACATAAATTGTACCGTTTCCTCATAATACAGTGCAACGTGATGTCCGAAATGGCTGACAAAATTAGGTACAAGCACGAAATATATGCAAGACAATATATGGTATATGTATAGCTTGGAAATTGTGACCGTTGCTCGCTCGCTCCGCTCGCTCGTAAAAATCTACTCCAACCTCACAACCGATCCGACACGTTCGCAAATTTGAAATATGTCGCCATCATATCGAATAATGAACGCAAGATGGATTGGTTTTAGGTTAGGCTATAGTTTTCGAGCGAGCGCCGCGAGCGAGAGACGCGTAAAGGTGTGTCATAAAGCAACGGTTTGGCACATACGGACATTGAAATATTCGCACCAGCCCGAGGAGCCGGAAGTATTTATCCTATTTCCTACCGACACATGTTTACAGTTTATGAATAGTTTCACATAAATAGTACTATTTCCTCATAGTACAGTGCAGTGTGATGTACGAAATGGCTGACAAGATTAGGTAATAACACGAAATATATTGAAGGCAATATAAGGTATATGTATAGCTTGGAAATTGTGACCGTTGCTCGCTCGCTCCGCTCGCTCGTAAAAATCTAGTCCAACCTCACAACCGATCCGACACGTTCGCAAATTTGAAATATGTCGCCATCATATCGAATAATGAACGGAAGATGGATTGGTTTTAGGTTAGGCTATAGCTTTCGTGCGAGCGCAGCGAGCGAGAGACGCGTAAAGGTGTGTCACAAACCAACGGTTTGGCACATACGGACATTGATATATTCGCACCAGCCCGAGGAACCGGAAGTCTTTATCCTATTGCCTACTGACGGATGTTTACAGTTTACCAATAGTTTCAATAAATAGTACTATTTCCTCATAGTACAGTGCAATGTGATGTCCGAAATGGCTGACAAAATTAGGTAATAACACGAAATATATGGAAGGCAATATAAGGTATATGTATAGCTTGGAAATTGTGACCGTTGCTCGCTCGCTCCGCTCGCTCGTAAAAATCTAGTCCAACCTCACAACCCATCCCACACGTTCGCAAATTTGAAATATGTCGCCACCATATCGAATAATGAACGGAAGATGGATTGGTTTTAGGTTAGGCTATAGCTTTCGTGCGAGCGCAGCGAACGAGAGACGCGTAAAGGTGTGTCACAAACCATCGGTTTGGCACATACGGACCTTGATATATTGGCACCAGCCAGAGGAGCCGGAAGTATTTATCCTATTGCCTTCTGACAAATGTTTACGGTTTACCAATAGTTTCACATAATTAGTACCGTTTCCTCATAGTACAGTGCAACGTGATGTCCGAAATGGCTGACAAAATTAGGTACAAGCACGAAATATATGCAAGACAATATATGGTATATGTATAGCTTGGAAATTGTGACCGTTGCTCGCTCGCTCCGCTCGCTCGTAAAAATCTAGTCCAACCCCACAACCGATCCGACACGTTCGCAAATTTGAAACATGTCGCCATCATATCGAATAATGAACGCAAGATGGATTGGTTTTAGGTTAGGCTATAGTTTTCGAGCGAGCGCCGCGAGCGAGAGACGCGTAAAGGTGTGTCATAAACCAACGGTTTCGCACATACGGACATTGAAATATTCGCACCAGCCCGAGGAGCCGGAAGTATTTATCCTATTGCCTACCGACATATGTTTACAGTTTATGAATAGTTTCACATAAATAGTACTATTTCCTCATAGTACAGTGCAATGTGATGTCCGAAATGGCTGACAAAATTAGGTAATAACACGAAATATATGCAAGGCAATATAAGGTATATGTATAGCTTGGAAATTGTGACCGTTGCTCGCTCGCTCCGCTCGCTCGTTAAAATATAGTCCAACCTCACAACCGATCCCACACGTTCGCAAATTTGAAATATGTCGCCACCATATCGAATAATGAACGGAAGATGGATTGGTTTTAGGTTAGGCTATAGCTTTCGTGCGAGCGCAGCGAACGAGAGACGCGTAAAGGTGTGTCACAAACCAACGGTTTGGCACATACGGACATTGAAATATTCGCACCAGCCCGAGGAGCCGGAAGTCTCTATCCTATTGCCTTCTGACAAATGTTTACGGTTTATCAATAGTTTCACATAATTAGTACCGTTTCCTCATAGTACAGCGCAACGTGATGTCCGAAATGGCTGACAAAATTAGGTACAAGCACGAAATATATGCAAGACAATATATGGTATATGTATAGCTTGGAAATAGTGACCGTTGCTCGCTCGCTCCGCTCGCTCGCAAAAATCTAGTCCAACTTCACAACCGATCCGACACGTTCGCAAATTTGAAATATGTCGCCATCATATCGAATAATGAACGCAAGATGGATTGGTTTTAGGTTAGGCTATAGTTTTCGAGCGAGCGCCGCGAGCGAGAGACGCGTATAGGTGTGTCATAAACCAACGGTTTGGCACATACGGACATTGAAATATTCGCACCAGCCCGAGGAGCCGGAAGTATTTATCCTATTGCCTACCGACACATGTTTACAGTTTATGAATAGTTCCACATAAATAGTACTATTTCCTCATTGTACAGTGCAATGTGATGGTCGAAATGGCTGACAAAATTAGGTAATAACACGAAATATATGGAAGGCAATATAAGGTATATGTATAGCTTGGAAATTGTGACCGTTGCTCGCTCGCTCTGCTCGCTCGTAAAAATCTAGTCCAACCTCACAACCGATCCGACACGTTCGCAAATTTGAAATATGTCGCCATCATATCGAAAAATGAACGCAAGATGGATTGGTTTTAGGTTAGGCTATAGCTTTCGTGCGGGCGCAGCGAACGAGAGACGCGTAAAGGTGTGTCACAAACCATCGGTTTGGCACATACGGACATAGATATATTCGCACCACCCCGAGGAGCCGGAAGTATATATCCTATTGCCTACCGACACATGTTTACAGTTTATGAATAGTTTCACATAAATAGTACAATTTCCTCATAGTACAGTGCAATGTGATGTCCGAAATGGCTGACAAAATTAGGTAATAACACGTAATATATGGAAGGCAATATAAGGTATATGTATAGCTTGGAAATTGTGACCGTTGCTCGCTCGCTCCGTTCGCTCGTAAAAATCTAGTCCAACCTCACAACCGATCCCACACGTTCGCAAATTTGAAATATGTCGCCACCATATCGAATAATGAACGGAAGATTGATTGGTTTTAGGTTAGGCTATAGCTTTCGTGCGGGCGCAGCGAACGAGAGACGCGTAAAGGTGTGTCACAAACCATCGGTTTGGCACATACGGACATTGATATATTCGCACCAGCCCGAGGAGCAGGAAGTCTTTATCCCGTTGCCTTCTGACAAATGTTTACGGTTTACCAATAGTTTCACATAATTAGTACCGTTTCCTCATAGTACAGTGCAACGTGATGTCTGAAATGGCTGACAAAATTAGGTACAAGCACGAAATATATGCAAGACAATATATGGTATATGTATAGCTTGGAAATTGTGACCGTTGCTCGCTCGCTCCGCTCGCTCGTAAAAATCTAGTCCAACCCCACAACCGATCCGACACGTTCGCAAATTTGAAATATGTCGCCATCATATCGAATAATGAACGCAAGATGGATTGGTTTTAGGTTAGGCTATAGCTTTCGAGCGAGCGCAGCGAGCGAGAGACGCGTATAGGTGTGTCATAAACCAACGGTTTGGCACATACGGACATTGAAATATTCGCATCAGCCCGAGGAGCCGGAAGTATTTATCCTATTGCCTACCGACACATGTTTACAGTTTATGAATAGTTTCACATAAATAGTACTATTTCCACATAGTACAATGCAATGTGATGTCCGAAATGGCTGACAAAATTAGGTAATAACACGACATATATGCAAGGCAATATAAGGTGTATGTATAGGTTGGAAATTGTGATCGTTGCTCGCTCGCTCCGCTCGCTCGTAAAAATCTAGTCCAACCTCACAACCGATCCGACACGTTCGCAAATTTGAAATATGTCGCCATCATATCGAATAATGAACGCAAGATGGATTGGTTTTACGTTAGGCTATAGTTTTCGAGCGAGCGCCGCGAGCGAGAGACGCGTAAAGGTGTGTCATAAACCAACGGTTTGGCACATACGGACATTGAAATATTCGCACCAGCCCGAGGAGCCGGAAGTATTTATCCTATTGCCTACCGACACATGTTTACAGTTTATGAATAGTTTCACATAAATAGTACTATTTCCTCATAGTACAGTGCAATGTGATGTCCGAAATGGCTGACAAAATTAGGTAATAACACGAAATATATGGAAGGCAATATAAGGTATATGTATAGCTTGGAAATTGTGACCGTTGCTCGCTCGCTCCGTTCGCTCGTAAAAATCTAGTCCAACCCCACAACCGATCCGACACGTTCGCAAATTTGAAATATGTCGCCATCATATCGAATAATGAACGCAAGATGGATTGGTTTTAGGTTAGGCTATAGTTTTCTAGCGAGCGCAGCGAGCGAGAGACGCGTATAGGTGTGTCATAAACCAACGGTTTGGCACATACGGACATTGAAATATTCGCACCAGCCCGAGGAGCCGGAAGTATTTATCCTATTGCCTACCGACACATGTTTACAGTTTATGAATAGTTTCACATAAATAGTACTATTTCCTCATAGTACAGTGCAATGTGATGTCCGAAATGGCTGACAAAATTAGGTAATAACACGACATATATGCAAGGCAATATAAGGTGTATGTATAGGTTGGAAATTGTGATCGTTGCTCGCTCGCTCGAAAAAATCTAGTCCAACCTCACAACCGATCCCACACGTTCGCAAATTTGAAATATGTCGCCACCATATCGAATAATGAACGCAAGATGGATTGGTTTTAGGTTAGGCTATAGTTTTCGTGCGAGCGCAGCGAACGAGAGACGCGTAAAGGTGTGTCACAAACCAACGGTTTGGCACATACGGACGTTGATATATTCGCACCAGCCCGAGGAGCCGGAAGTATTTATCCTATTGCCTACCGACACATGTTTACAGTTTATGAATAGTTTCACATAAATAGTACAATTTCCTCATAGTACAGTGCAATGTGATGTCCGAAATGGCTGACAAAATTAGGTAATAATACGAAATATATGGAAGGCAATATAAGGTATATGTATAGCTTGGAAATTGTGACCGTTGCTCGCTCGCTCCGCTCGCTCGTAAAAATCTAGTCCAACCTCACAACCGATCCCACACGTTCGCAAATTTGAAATATGTCGCCACCATATCGAATAATGATCGGAAGATGGATTGGTTTTAGGTTAGGCTATAGTTTTCGAGCGAGCGCAGCGAGCGAGAGACGCGTATAGTTGTGTCATAAACAAACGGTTTGGCACATACGGACATTGAAATATTCGCACCAGCCCGAGGAGCCGGAAGTATTTATCCTATTGCCTACCGACACATGTTTACAGTTTATGAATAGTTTCACATAAATAGTACTATTTCCACATAGTACAATGCAATGTGATGTCCGAAATGGCTGACAAAATTAGGTAATAACACGACATATATGCAAGGCAATATAAGGTGTATGTATAGGTTGGAAATTGTGATCGTTGCTCGCTCGCTCGAAAAAATCTAGTCCAACCTCACAACCGATCCGACACGTTCGCAAATTTGAAATATGTCGCCACCATATCGAATAATGAACGGAAGATGGATTGGTTTTAGGTTAGGCTAAAGCTTTCGTGCGAGCGCAGCAAACGAGAGACGCGTAAAGGTGTGTCACAAACCAACGGTTTGGCACATACGGACGTTGAAATATTCGCACCAGCCCGAGGAGCCGGAAGACTTTATCCAATTGCCTTCTGACAAATGTTTACAGTTTACCAATAGTTTCACATAATTAGTACCGTTTCCTCATAGTACAGTGCAACGTGATGTCCGAAATGGCTGACAAAATAAGGTACAAGCACGAAATATATGCAAGACAATATATGGTATATGTATAGCTTGGAAATTGTGACCGTTGCTCGCTCGCTCCGCTCGCTCGTAAAAATCTAGTCCAACCTCACAACCGATCCGACACCTTCGCAAATTTGAAATATGTCGCCATCATATCGAATAATGAACGCAAGATGGATTGGTTTTAGGTTAGGCTATAGTTTTCGAGCGAGCGCCGCGAGCGAGAGACGCGTAAAGGTGTGTCATAAACCAACGGTTTGGCACATACGGACATTGAAATATTCGCACCAGCCCGAGGAGCCGGAAGTATTTATCCTATTGCCTACCGACACATGTTTACAGTTTATGAATAGTTTCACATAAATAGTACTATTTCCTCATAGTGCAGTGCAATGTGATGTCCGAAATGGCTGACAGAATTAGGTAATAACACGAAATATATGGAAGGCAATATAAAGTATATGTATAGCTTGGAAATTGTGACCGTTGCTCGCTCGCTCCGCTCGCTCGTAAAAATCTAGTCCAACCCCACTACCGATCCGACACGTTCGCAAATTTGAAATATGTCGCCATCATATCGAATAATGAACGCAAGATGGATTGGTTTTAGGTTAGGCTATAGTTTTCGAGCGAGCGCAGCGAGCGAGAGACGCGTATAGTTGTGTCATAAACCAACGGTTTGGCACATACGGACATTGAAATATTCGCATCAGCCCGAGGAGCCGGAAGTATTTATCCTATTGCCTACCGACACATGTTTACAGTTTATGAATAGCTTCACATAAATAGTACTATTTCCACATAGTACAATGCAATGTGATGTCCGAAATGGCTGACAAAATTAGGTAATAACACGACATATATGCAATGCAATATAAGGTGTATGTATAGGTTGGAAATTGTGATCGTTGCTCGCTCGCTCGAAAAAATCTAGTCCAACCTCACAACCGATCCGACACGTTCGCAAATTTGAAATATGTCGCCACCATATCGAATAATGAACGGAAGATGGATTGGTTTCAGGTTAGGCTAAAGCTTTCGTGCGAGCGCAGCGAACGAGAGACGCGTAAAGGTGAGTCACAAACCAACGGTTTGGCACATACGGACGTTGAAATATTCGCACCAGCCCGAGGAGCCGGAAGTCTTTATCCTATTGCCTTCTGACAAATGTTTACGGTTTACCAATAGTTTCACATAATTAGTACCGTTTCCTCATAGTACAGTGCAACGTGATGTCCGAAATGGCTGACAAAATTAGGTACAAGCACGAAATATATGCAAGACAATATATGGTATATGTATAGCTTGGAAATTGTGACCGTTGCTCGCTCGCTCAGCTCGCTCGTAAAAATCTAGTCCAACCTCACAACCGATCCCACACGTTCGCAAATTTGAAATATGTCGCCACCATATCGAATAATGAACGGAAGATGGATTGGTTTCAGGTTAGGCTATAGCTTTCGTGCGAGCGCAGCGAACGAGAGATGCGTAAAGGTGTGTCACAAACCATCGGTTTGGCACATACGGACATTGATATATTCGCACCAGCCCGAGGAGCCGGAAGTCTTTATCCTATTGCCTTCTGACAAATGTTTACGGTTTACCAATAGTTTCACATAATTAGTACCGTTTCCTCATAGTACAGTGCAACGTGATGTCCGAAATGGCTGACAAAATTAGGTACAAGCACGAAATATATGCAAGACAATACATGGTATATGTATAGCTTGGAAATTGTGACCGTTGCTCGCTCGCTCCGCTCGCTCGTAAAAATCTAGTCCAACCCCACCACCGATCCGACACGTTCGCAAATTTGAAATATGTCGCCATCATATCGAATAATGAACGAAAGATGGATTGGTTTTAGGTTAGGCTATAGTTTTCGAGCGAGCGCAGCGAGCGAGAGACGCGTATAGTTGTGTCATAAACCAACGGTTTGGCACATACGGACATCGAAATATTCGCATCAGCCCGAGGAGCCGGAAGTATTTATCCTATTGCCTACCGACACATGTTTACAGTTTATGAATAGTTTCACATAAATAGTACTATTTCCACATAGTACAATGCAATGTGATGTCCGAAATGGCTGACAAAATTAGGTAATAACACGACATATATGCAAGGCAATATAAGGTGTATGTATAGGTTGGAAATTGTGATCGTTGCTCGCTCGCTCGAAAAAATCTAATCCAACCTCACAACCGATCCGACACGTTCGCAAATATGAAATATGTCGCCACCATATCGAATAATGAACGGAAGATGGATTGGTTTTAGGTTAGGCTAAAGCTTTCGTGCGAGCGCAGCGAACGAGAGACGCGTAAAGGTGTGTCACAAACCAACGGTTTGGCACATACGGACGTTGAAATATTCGCACCAGCCCGAGGAGCCGGAAGTCTTTATCCTATTGCCTTCTGACAAATGTTTACGGTTTACCAATAGTTTCACATAATTAGTACCGTTTCCTCATAGTACAGTGCAACGTGATGTCCGAAATGGCTGACAAAATTAGGTACAAGCACGAAATATATGCAAGACAATATATGGTATATGTATAGCTTGGAAATTGTGACCGTTGCTCGCTCGCTCCGCTCGCTCGTAAAAATCTAGTCCAACCTCACAACCGATCCCACACGTTCGCAAATTTGAAATATGTCGCCACCATATCGAATAATGAACGGAAGATGGATTGGTTTTAGGTTAGGCTATAGCTTTCGTGCGAGCGCAGCGAACGAGAGACGCGTAAAGGTGTGTCACAAACCATCGGTTTGGCACATACGGACATTGATATATTCGCACCAGCCCGAGGAGCCGGAAGTCTTTATCCTGATGCCTTCTGACAAATGTTTACGGTTTACCAATAGTTTCACATAATTAGTACCGTTTCCTCATAGTACAGTGCAACGTGATGTCCGAAATGGCTGACAAAATTAGGTACAAGCACGAAATATATGCAAGACAATACGTGGTATATGTATAGCTTGGGAATTGTGACCGTTGCTCGCTCGCTCCGCTCGCTCGTAAAAATCTAGTCCAACCCCACTACCGATCCGACACGTTCGCAAATTTGAAATATGTCGCCATCATATCGAATAATGAACGCAAGATGGATTGGTTTTAGGTTAGGCTATAGTTTTCGAGCGAGCGCAGCGAGCGAGAGACGCGTACAGTTGTGTCATAAACCAACGGTTTGGCACATACGGACATTGAAATATTCGCATCAGACCGAGGAGCCGGAAGTATTTATCCTATTGCCTACCGACACATGTTTACAGTTTATGAATAGCTTCACATAAATAGTACTATTTCCACATAGTACAATGCAATGTGATGTCCGAAATGGCTGACAAAATTAGGTAATAACACGACAAATATGCAATGCAATATAAGGTGTATGTATAGGTTGGAAATTGTGATCGTTGCTCGCTCGCTCGAAAAAATCTAGTCCAACCTCACAACCGATCCGACACGTTCGCAAATTTGAAATATGTCGCCACCATATCGAATAATGAACGGAAGATGGATTGGTTTTAGGTTAGGCTAAAGCTTTCGTGCGAGCGCAGCGAACGAGAGACGCGTAAAGGTGTGACACAAACCAACGGTTTGGCACATACGGACGTTGAAATATTCGCACCAGCCCGAGGAGCCGGAAGTCTTTATCCTATTGCCTTCTGACAAATGTTTACGGTTTACCAATAGTTTCACATAATTAGTACCGTTTCCTCATAGTACAGTGCAACGTGATGTCCGAAATGGCTGACAAAATTAGGTACAAGCACGAAATATATGCAAGACAATATATGGTATATGTATAGCTTGGAAATTGTGACCGTTGCTCGCTCGCTCAGCTCGCTCGTAAAAATCTAGTCCAACCTCACAACCGATCCCACACGTTCGCAAATTTGAAATATGTCGCCACCATATCGAATAATGAACGGAAGATGGATTGGTTTCAGGTTAGGCTATAGCTTTCGTGCGAGAGCAGCGAACGAGAGATGCGTAAAGGTGTGTCACAAACCATCGGTTTGGCACATACGGACATTGATATATTCGCACCAGCCCGAGGAGCCGGAAGTCTTTATCCTATTGCCTTCTGACAAATGTTTACGGTTTACCAATAGTTTCACATAATTAGTACCGTTTCCTCATAGTACAGTGCAACGTGATGTCCGAAATGGCTGACAAAATTAGGTACAAGCACGAAATATATGCAAGACAATACATGGTATATGTATAGCTTGGAAATTGTGACCGTTGCTCGCTCGCTCCGCTCGCTCGTAAAAATCTAGTCCAACCTCACAACCGATCCGACACGTTCGCAAATTTGAAATATGTCGCCATCATATCGAATAATGAACGCAAGATGGATTGGTTTTTGGTTAGGCTATAGTTTTCTAGCGAGCGCCGCGAGCGAGAGACGCGTAAAGGTTTGTCATAAACCAACGGTTTGGCACATACGGACATTGAAATATTCGCACCAGCCCGAGGAGCCGGAAGTATTTATCCTATTGCCTACCGACACATGTTTACAGTTTATGAATAGTTTCACATAAATAGTACTATTTCCTCATAGTACAGTGCAATGTGATGTCCGAAATCGCTGACAAAATTAGGTAATAAAACGAAATATATGCAAGGCAATATAAGGTGTATGTATAGGTTGGAAATTGTGATCGTTGCTCGCTCGCTCGAAAAAATCTAGTCCAAACTCACAACCGATCCGACACGTTCGCAAATTTGAAATATGTCGCCACCATATCGAATAATGAACGCAAGATGGATTGGTTTTATGTTAGGCTATAGCTTTCGTGCGAGCGCAGCGAACGAGAGACGCGTAAAGGTGTGTCACAAACCAACGGTTTGGCACATACGGACGTTGAAATATTCGCACCAGCCCGAGGAGCCGGAAGTCTTTATCCTATTGCCTTCTGACAAATGTTTACGGTTTACCAATAGTTTCACATAATTAGTACCGTTTCGTCATAGTACAGTGCAACGTGATGTCCGCAATGGCTGACAAAATTAGGTACAAGCACGAAATATATGCAAGAAAATATATGGGGTATGTATAGCTTGGAAATTGTGAGCGTTGCTCGCTCGCTCCGCTCGCTCGTAAAAATCTAGTCCAACCTCACAACCGATCCGACACGTTCGCAAATTTGAAATATGTCGCCATCATATCGAATAATGAACGCAAGATGGATTGGTTTTAGGTTAGGCTATAGTTTTCGAGCGAGCGCCGCGAGCGAGAGACGCGTAAAGGTGTGTCATAAACCAACGGTTTGGCACATACGGACATTGATATATTCGCACCAGCCCGAGGAGCCGGAAGTATTTATCCTATTGCCTACCGACACATGTTTACAGTTTATGAATAGTTTCACATAAATAGTACTATTTCTCATAGTACAGTGCAATGTGATGTCCGAAATGGCTGACAAAATTAGGTAATAACACGAAATATATGGAAGGCAATATAAGGTATATATATAGGTTGGAAATTGAGACCGTTGCTCGCTCGCTCCGCTCGCTCGTAAAAATCTAGTCCAATCTCACAACCGATCCCACACGTTCGCAAATTTGAAATATGTCGCCACCATATCGAATAATGAACGGAAGATGGATTGGTTTTAGGTTAGGCTATAGCTTTCGTGCGGGCGCAGCGAACGAGAGACGCGTAAAGGTGTGTCACAAACCATCGGTTTGGCACATACGGACATTGATATATTCGCACCAGCCCGAGGAGCCAGAAGTCTTTATCCTATTGCCTTCTGACAAATGTTTACGGTTTACCAATAGTTTCACATAATTAGTACCGTTTCCTCATAGTACAGTGCAACGTGATGTCTGAAACGGCTGACAAAATTAGGTACAAGCACGAAATATATGCAAGACAATATATGGTATATGTATAGCTTGGAAATTGTGACCGTTGCTCGCTCGCTCCGCTCGCTCGTAAAAATCTAGTCCAACCCCACAACCGATCCGACACGTTCGCAAATTTGAAATATGTCGCCATCATATCGAATAATGAACGCAAGATGGATTGGTTTTAGGTTAGGCTATAGTTTTCGAGCGAGCGCAGCGAGCGAGAGACGCGTATAGGTGTGTCATAAACCAACGGTTTGGCACATACGGACATTGAAATATTCGCATCAGCCCGAGGAGCCGGAAGTATTTATCCTAATGCCTACCGACACATGTTTACAGTTTATGAATAGTTTCACATAAATAGTACTATTTCCACATAGTACAATGCAATGTGATGTCCGAAATGGCTGACAAAATTAGGTACAAGCACGAAATATATGCAAGACAATATATGGTATATGTATAGCTTGGAAATTGTGACCGTTGCTCGCTCGCTCCGCTCGCTCGTAAAAATCTACTCCAACCTCACAACTGATCCGACACGTTCGCAAATTTGAAATATGTCGCCATCATATCGAATAATGAACGCAAGATGGATTGGTTTTAGGTTAGGCTATAGTTTTCGAGCGAGCGCAGCGAGCGAGAGACGCGTGTAGGTGTGTCATAAACCAACGGTTTGGCACATACGGACATTGAAATATTCGCACCAGCCCGAGGAGCCGGAAGTATTTATCGTATTGCCTACCGACACATGTTTACAGTTTACGAATAGTTTCACATAAATAGTACTATTTCCTCATAGTACAGTGCAATGTGATGTCCGAAATGGCTGATAAAATTAGGTAATAACACGAAATATATGGAAGGCAATATAAGATATATGTATAGCTTGGAAATTGTGACCGTTGCTCGCTCGCTCCGCTCGCTCGAAAAAATCTAGTCCAACCTCACAACCGATCCGACACGTTCGCAAATTTGAAATATGTCACCACCATATCGAATAATGAACGGAAGATGGATTGGTTTTAGGTTAGGCTAAAGCTTTCGTGCGAGCGCAGCGACCGAGAGACGCGTAAAGGTGTGTCACAAACCAACGGTTTGGCACATACGGACGTTGAAATATTCGCACCAGCCCGAGGAGCCGGAAGTCTTTATCCAATTGCCTTCTGACAAATGTTTACGGTTTACCAATAGTTTCGCATAATTAGTACCGTTTCCTCATAGTACAGTGCAACGTGATGTCCGAAATGGCTGACAAAATTAGGTACAAGCACGAAATATATGCAAGACAATATATGGTATATGTATAGCTTGGAAATTGTGACCGTTGCTCGCTCGCTCCGCTCGCTCGTAAAAATCTAGTCCAACCCCACAACCGATCCGACATGTTCGCAAATTTGAAATATGTCGCCATCATGTCGAAGAATGACGGAAGATGGATTGGTTTTAGGTTAGGCTATAGTTTTCGAGCGAGAGCAGCGAGCGAGCGACGCGTAAATGTGTGTCTCAAACCAACGGTTTGGCACATACGGACATTGAAATATTCGCACCAGCCCGAGGAGCCGGAAGTATTTATCCTATTGCCTACCGACACATGTTTACAGTTTATGAATAGTTTCACATAAATAGTACTATTTCCTCATAGTACAGTGCAATGTGATGTCCGAAATGGCTGACAAAATTAGGTACAAGCACGAAATATATGCAAGACAATATATGGTATATGTATAGCTTGGAAATTGTGACCGTTGCTCGCTCGGTCCGCTCGCTCGTAAAAATCTACTCCAACCTCACAACTGATCCGACACGTTCGCAAATTTGAAATATGTCGCCATCATATCGAATAATGAACGCAAGATGGATTGGTTTTAGGTTAGGCTATAGTTTTCGAGCGAGCGCAGCGAGCGAGAGACGCGTGTAGGTGTGTCATAAACCAACGGTTTGGCACATACGGACATTGAAATATTCGCACCAGCCCGAGGAGCCGGAAGTATTTATCCTATTGCCTACCGACACATGTTTACAGTTTACGAATAGTTTCACATAAATAGTACTATTTCCTCATAGTACAGTGCAATGTGATGTCCGAGATGGCTGACAAAATTAGGTAATAACACGAAATATATGGAAGGCAATATAAGATATATGTATAGCTTGGAAATTGTGACCGTTGCTCGCTCGCTCCGCTCGCTCGAAAAAATCTAGTCCAACCTCACAACCGATCCGACACGTTCGCAAATTTGAAATATGTCACCACCTTATCGAATAATGAACGGAAGATGGATTGGTTTTAGGTTAGGCTAAAGCTTTCGTGCGAGCGCAGCGACCGAGAGACGCGTAAAGGTGTGTCACAAACCAACGGTTTGGCACATACGGACGTTGAAATATTCGCACCAGCCCGAGGAGCCGGAAGTCTTTATCCAATTGCCTTCTGACAAATGTTTACGGTTTACCAATAGTTTCGCATAATTAGTACCGTTTCCTCATAGTACAGTGCAACGTGATGTCCGAAATGGCTGACAAAATTAGGTACTAGCACGAAATATATGCAAGACAATATATGGTATATGTATAGCTTGGAAATTGTGACCGTTGCTCGCTCGCTCCGCTCGCCCGTAAAAATCTAGTCCAACCTCACAACCGATCCCACACGTTCGCAAATTTGAAATATGCCGCCACCATATCGAATAATGAACGGAAGATGGATTGGTTTTAGGTTAGGCTATAGCTTTCGTGCGAGCGCAGCGAACGAGAGATGCGTAAAGGTGTGTCACAAACCATCGGTTTGGCACATACGGACATTGATATATTCGCACCAGCCCGAGGAGCCGGAAGTCTTTATCCTATTGCCTTCTGACAAATGTTTGCGGTTTACCAATAGTTTCACATAATTAGTACCGTTTCCTCATAGTACAGTGCAACGTGATGTCCGAAATGGCTGACAAAATTAGGTACAAGCACGAAATATATGCAAGACAATATATGGTATATGTATAGCTTGGAAATTGTGACCGTTGCTCGCTCGCTCCGCTCGCTCGTAAAAATCTAGTCCATCCTCACAACCGATCCGACACGTTCGCAAATTTGAAATATGTCGCCATCATATCGAATAATGAACGCAAGATTGATTGGTTTTAGGTTAGGCTATAGTTTTCGAGCGAGCGCAGCGAGCGAGAGACGCGTGTAGGTGTGTCATAAACCAACGGTTTGGCACATACGGACATTGAAATATTCGCACCAGCCCGAGGAGCCGGAAGTATTTATCCTATTGCCTACCGACACATGTTTACAGTTTACGAATAGTTTCACATAAATAGTACTATTTCCTCATAGTACAGTGCAACGTGATGTCCGAAATGGCTGACAAAATTAGGTACAAGCACGAAATATATGCAAGACAATACGTGGTACATGTATAGCTTGGAAATTGTGACCGTTGCTCGCTCGCTCCGCTCGCTCGTAAAAATCTAGTCCAACCCCACTACCGATCCGACACGTTCGCAAATTTGAAATATGTCGCCATCATATCGAATAATGAACGCAAGATGGATTGGTTTTAGGTTAGGCTATAGTTTTCGAGCGAGCGCAGCGAGCGAGAGACGCGTATAGGTGTGTCATAAAACAACGGTTTGGCACATACGGACATTGAAATATTCGCATCAGCCCGAGGAGCCGGAAGTATTTATCCTATTGCCTACCGACACATGTTTACAGTTTATGAATAGTTTCACATAAGTAGTACCTTTTCCACATAGTACAATGCAATGTGATGTCCCAAATGGCTGACAAAATTAGGTAATAACACGACATATATGCAAGGCAATATAAGGTGTATGTATAGGTTGGAAATTGTGATCGTTGCTGGCTCGCTCGAAAAAATCTAGTCCAACCTCACAACCGATCCGACACGTTCGCAAATTTGAAATATGTCGCCACCATATCGAATAATGAACGGAAGATGGATTGGTTTTAGGTTAGGCTAAAGCTTTCGTGCGAGCGCAGCGACCGAGAGACGCGTAAAGGTGTGTCACAAACCAACGGTTTGGCACATACGGACGTTGAAATATTCGCACCAGCCCGAGGAGCCGGAAGTCTTTATCCTATTGCCTTCTGACAAATGTTTACGGTTTACCAATAGTTTCACATAATTAGTACCGTTTCCTCATAGTACAGTGCAACGTGATGTCCGAAATGGCTGACAAAATTAGGTACAAGCACGAAATATATGCAAGGCAATATAAGGTGTATGTATAGGTTGGAAATTATGATCGTTGCTCGCTCGCTCGAAAAAATCTAGTCCAACCTCACAAGCGATCCGACACGTTCGCAAATTTGAAATATGTCGCCACCATATCGAATAATGAACGGAAGATGGATTGGTTTTAGGTTAGGCTATACCTTTCGTGCGAGCGCAGCGAACGAGAGACGCGTAAAGGTGTGTCACAAACCAACGGTTTGGCACATACGGACGTTGAAATATTCGCACCAGCCCGAGGAGCCGGAAGTCTTTATCCTATTGCCTTCTGACAAATGTTTACGGTTTACCAATAGTTTCACATAATTAGTACCGTTTCCTCATAGTACAGTGCAACGTGATGTCCGAAATGGCTGACAAAATTAGGACCAAGCACGAAATATATGCAAGACAATATATGGTATATGTATAGCTTGGAAATTGTGACCGTTGCTCGCTCGCTCCGCTCGCTCGTAAAAATCTAGTCCAACCTCACTACCGATCCGACACGTTCGCAAATTTGAAATATGTCGCCATCATATCGAATAATGAACGCAAGATGGATTGGTTTTAGGTTAGGCTATAGTTTTCGAGCGAGCGCCGCGAGCGAGAGACGCGTAAAGGTGTGTCATAAACCAACGGTTTGGCACATACGGACATTGAAATATTCGCACCAGCCCGAGGAGCTGGAAGTATTTATCCTATTGCCTACCGACACATGTTTACAGTTTATGAATAGTTTCACATAAATAGTACTATTTCCTCATAGTACAGTGCAATGTGATGTCCGAAATGGCTGACAAAATTAGGTAATAACACGAAATATATGGAAGGCAATATAAGGTATATGTATAGCTTGGAAATTGTGACCGTTGCTTGCTCGCTCCGCTCGCTCGTAAAAATCTAGTCCAACCTCACAACCGATCCCACACGTTCGCAAATTTGAAATATGTCGCCACCATATCGAATAATGAACGGAAGATGGATTGGTTTTAGGTTAGGCTATAGCTTTCGTGCGAGCGCAGCGAACGAGAGACGCGTAAAGGTGTGTCACAAACCATCGGTTTGGCACATACGGACATTGATATATTCGCACCAGCCCGAGGAGCCGGAAGTCTTTATCCTATTGCCTACCGACACATGTTTACAGTTTATGAATAGTTTCACATAAATAGTACTATTTCCTCATAGTACAGTGCAATGTGATGTCCGAAATGGCTGACAAAATTAGGTAATAACACGAAATATATGGAAGGCAATATAAGGTATATGTATAGCTTGGAAATTGTGACCGTTGCTTGCTCGCTCCGCTCGCTCGTAAAAATCTATTCCAACCTCACAACCCATCCCACACGTTCGCAAATTTGAAATATGTCGCCACCATATCGAATAATGAACGGAAGATGGATTGGTTTTAGGTTAGGCTATAGCTTTCGTGCGAGCGCAGCGAACGAGAGACGCGTAAAGGTGTGTCACAAACCATCGGTTTGGCACATACGGACATTGATATATTCGCACCAGCCCGAGGAGCCGGAAGTCTTTATCCTATTGCCTTCTGACAAATGTTTACGGTTTACCAATAGTTTCACATAATTAGTACCGTTTCCTCATAGTACAGTGCAACGTGATGTCCGAAATGGCTGACAAAATTAGGTACAAGCACGAAATATATGCAAGACAATATATGCTATATGTATAGCTTGGAAATTGTGACCGTTGCTCGCTCGCTCCGCTCGCTCGTAAAAATCTAGTCCAACCCCACAACCGATCCGACACGTTCGCAAATTTGAAATATGTCGCCATCATATCGAATAATGAACGCAAGATGGATTGGTTTTAGGTTAGGCTATAGTTTTCGAGCGAGCGCAGCGAGCGAGAGACGCGTATAGGTGTGTCATAAACCAACGGTTTGGCACATACGGACATTGAAATATTCGCTCCAGCCCGAGGAGCCGGAAGTATTTATCCTATTGCCTACCGACACATGTTTACAGTTTATGAATAGATTCACATAAATAGTACTATTTCCTCATAGTACAGTGCAATGTGATGTCCGAAATGGCTGACAAAATTAGGTAATAACACGAAATATATGGAAGGCAATATAAGGTATATGTATAGCTTGGAAATTGTGACCGTTGCTCGCTCGCTCCGCTCGCTCGTAAAAATCTAGTCCAACCCCACAACCGATCCGACACGTTCGCAAATGTGAAATATGTCGCCATCATATCGAAGAATGACGGAAGATGGATTGGTTTTAGGTTAGGCTATAGTTTTCGAGCGAGAGCAGCGAGCGAGCGACGCGTAAATGTGTGTCTCAAACCAACGGTTTGGCACATACGGACATTGAAATATTCGCACTAGCCCGAGGAGCCGGAAGTATTTATCCTATTGCCTACCGACACATGTTTACAGTTTATGAATAGTTTCACATAAATAGTACTATTTCCTCAAAGTACAGTGCAATGTGATGTCCGAAATGGCTGACAAAATTAGGTACAAGCACGAAATATATGCAAGACAATATATGGTATATGTATAGCTTGGAAATTGTGACCGTTTCTCGCTCGCTCCGCTCGCTCGTAAAAATCTACTCCAACCTCACAACTGATCCGACACGTTCGCAAATTTGAAATATGTCGCCATCATATCGAATAATGAACGCAAGATGGATTGGTTTTAGGTTAGGCTATAGTTTTCGAGCTAGCGCCGCGAGCGAGAGACGCGTATAGGTGTGTCATAACCCAACGGTTTGGCACATACGGACATTGAAATATTCGCATCAGCGCGAGGTGCCGGAAGTATTTATCCTATTGCCTTCTGACAAATGTTTACGGTTTACCAATAGTTTCACATAATTAGTACCGTTTCCTCATAGTACAGTGCAACGTGATGTCCGAAATGGCTGACAAAAATTGGTACAAGCACGAAATATATGCAAGACAATATATGGTATATGTATAGCTTGGAAATTGTGACCGTTGCTCGCTCGCTCCGCTCGCTCGTAAAAATCTAGTCCAACCACACAACCGATCCGACACGTTCGCAAATGTGAAATATGTCGCCATCATATCGAAGAATGACGGAAGATGGATTGGTTTTAGGTTAGGCTATAGTTTTCGAGCGAGAGCAGCGAGCGAGCGACGCGTAAATGTGTGTCTCAAACCAACGGTTTGGCACATACGGACGTTGAAATATTCGCACCAGCCCGAGGAGCCGGAAGTCTTTATCCTATTGCCTTCTGACAAATGTTTACGGTTTACCAATAGTTTCACATAATTAGTACCGTTTCCTCATAGTACAGTGCAACGTGATGTCCGAAATGGCTGACAAAATTAGGACCAAGCACGAAATATATGCAAGACAATATATGGTATATGTATAGCTTGGAAATTGTGACCGTTGCTCGCTCGCTCCGCTCGCTCGTAAAAATCTAGTCCAACCTCACTACCGATCCGACACGTTCGCAAATTTGAAATATGTCGCCATCATATCGAATAATGAACGCAAGATGGATTGGTTTTAGGTTAGGCTATAGTTTTCGAGCGAGCGCCGCGAGCGAGAGACGCGTAAAGGTGTGTCATAAACCAACGGTTTGGCACATACGGACATTGAAATATTCGCACCAGCCCGAGGAGCTGGAAGTATTTATCCTATTGCCTACCGACACATGTTTACAGTTTATGAATAGTTTCACATAAATAGTACTATTTCCTCATAGTACAGTGCAATGTGATGTCCGAAATGGCTGACAAAATTAGGTAATAACACGAAATATATGGAAGGCAATATAAGGTATATGTATAGCTTGGAAATTGTGACCGTTGCTTGCTCGCTCCGCTCGCTCGTAAAAATCTAGTCCAACCTCACAACCGATCCCACACGTTCGCAAATTTGAAATATGTCGCCACCATATCGAATAATGAACGGAAGATGGATTGGTTTTAGGTTAGGCTATAGCTTTCGTGCGAGCGCAGCGAACGAGAGACGCGTAAAGGTGTGTCACAAACCATCGGTTTGGCACATACGGACATTGATATATTCGCACCAGCCCGAGGAGCCGGAAGTCTTTATCCTATTGCCTACCGACACATGTTTACAGTTTATGAATAGTTTCACATAAATAGTACTATTTCCTCATAGTACAGTGCAATGTGATGTCCGAAATGGCTGACAAAATTAGGTAATAACACGAAATATATGGAAGGCAATATAAGGTATATGTATAGCTTGGAAATTGTGACCGTTGCTTGCTCGCTCCGCTCGCTCGTAAAAATCTATTCCAACCTCACAACCCATCCCACACGTTCGCAAATTTGAAATATGTCGCCACCATATCGAATAATGAACGGAAGATGGATTGGTTTTAGGTTAGGCTATAGCTTTCGTGCGAGCGCAGCGAACGAGAGACGCGTAAAGGTGTGTCACAAACCATCGGTTTGGCACATACGGACATTGATATATTCGCACCAGCCCGAGGAGCCGGAAGTCTTTATCCTATTGCCTTCTGACAAATGTTTACGGTTTACCAATAGTTTCACATAATTAGTACCGTTTCCTCATAGTACAGTGCAACGTGATGTCCGAAATGGCTGACAAAATTAGGTACAAGCACGAAATATATGCAAGACAATATATGCTATATGTATAGCTTGGAAATTGTGACCGTTGCTCGCTCGCTCCGCTCGCTCGTAAAAATCTAGTCCAACCCCACAACCGATCCGACACGTTCGCAAATTTGAAATATGTCGCCATCATATCGAATAATGAACGCAAGATGGATTGGTTTTAGGTTAGGCTATAGTTTTCGAGCGAGCGCAGCGAGCGAGAGACGCGTATAGGTGTGTCATAAACCAACGGTTTGGCACATACGGACATTGAAATATTCGCTCCAGCCCGAGGAGCCGGAAGTATTTATCCTATTGCCTACCGACACATGTTTACAGTTTATGAATAGATTCACATAAATAGTACTATTTCCTCATAGTACAGTGCAATGTGATGTCCGAAATGGCTGACAAAATTAGGTAATAACACGAAATATATGGAAGGCAATATAAGGTATATGTATAGCTTGGAAATTGTGACCGTTGCTCGCTCGCTCCGCTCGCTCGTAAAAATCTAGTCCAACCCCACAACCGATCCGACACGTTCGCAAATGTGAAATATGTCGCCATCATATCGAAGAATGACGGAAGATGGATTGGTTTTAGGTTAGGCTATAGTTTTCGAGCGAGAGCAGCGAGCGAGCGACGCGTAAATGTGTGTCTCAAACCAACGGTTTGGCACATACGGACATTGAAATATTCGCACTAGCCCGAGGAGCCGGAAGTATTTATCCTATTGCCTACCGACACATGTTTACAGTTTATGAATAGTTTCACATAAATAGTACTATTTCCTCAAAGTACAGTGCAATGTGATGTCCGAAATGGCTGACAAAATTAGGTACAAGCACGAAATATATGCAAGACAATATATGGTATATGTATAGCTTGGAAATTGTGACCGTTTCTCGCTCGCTCCGCTCGCTCGTAAAAATCTACTCCAACCTCACAACTGATCCGACACGTTCGCAAATTTGAAATATGTCGCCATCATATCGAATAATGAACGCAAGATGGATTGGTTTTAGGTTAGGCTATAGTTTTCGAGCTAGCGCCGCGAGCGAGAGACGCGTATAGGTGTGTCATAACCCAACGGTTTGGCACATACGGACATTGAAATATTCGCATCAGCGCGAGGTGCCGGAAGTATTTATCCTATTGCCTTCTGACAAATGTTTACGGTTTACCAATAGTTTCACATAATTAGTACCGTTTCCTCATAGTACAGTGCAACGTGATGTCCGAAATGGCTGACAAAAATTGGTACAAGCACGAAATATATGCAAGACAATATATGGTATATGTATAGCTTGGAAATTGTGACCGTTGCTCGCTCGCTCCGCTCGCTCGTAAAAATCTAGTCCAACCACACAACCGATCCGACACGTTCGCAAATGTGAAATATGTCGCCATCATATCGAAGAATGACGGAAGATGGATTGGTTTTAGGTTAGGCTATAGTTTTCGAGCGAGAGCAGCGAGCGAGCGACGCGTAAATGTGTGTCTCAAACCAACGGTTTGGCACATACGGACATTGAAATATTCGCACCAGCCCGAGGAGCCGGAAGTATTTATCCTATTGCCTACCGACACATGTTTACAGTTTATGAATAGTTTCACATAAATAGTACTATTTCCTCATAGTACAGTGCAATGTGATGTCCGAAATGGCTGACAAAATTAGGTACAAGCACGAAATATATGGAAGGCAATATAAGGTATATGTATAGCTTGGAAATTGTGACCGTTGCTTGCTCGCTCCGCTCGCTCGTAAAAATCTAGTCCAACCTCACAACCGATCCCACACGTTCGCAAATTTGAAATATGTCGCCATCATATCGAATAATGAACGGAAGATGGATTGGTTTTAGGTTAGGCTATAGCTTTCGTGCGAGCGCAGCGAACGAGAGACGCGTAAAGGTGTGTCACAAACCATCGGTTTGGCACATACGGACATTGATATATTCGCACCAGCCCGAGGAGCCGGAAGTCTTTATCCTATTGCCTACCGACACATGTTTACAGTTTATGAATAGTTTCACATAAATAGTACTATTTCCTCATAGTACAGTGCAATGTGATGTCCGAAATGGCTGACAAAATTAGGTAATAACACGAAATATATGGAAGGCAATATAAGGTATATGTATAGCTTGGAAATTGTGACCGTTGCTTGCTCGCTCCGCTCGCTCGTAAAAATCTAGTCCAACCTCACAACCCATCCCACACGTTCGCAAATTTGAAATATGTCGCCACCATATAAATAATGAACGGAAGATGGATTGGTTTTAGGTTAGGCTATAGCTTTCGTGCGAGCGCAGCGAACGAGAGACGCGTAAAGGTGTGTCACAAACCATCGGTTTGGCACATACGGACATTGATATATTCGCACCAGCCCGAGGAGCCGGAAGTCTTTATCCTATTGCCTTCTGACAAATGTTTACGGTTTACCAATAGTTTCACATAATTAGTACCGTTTCCTCATAGTACAGTGCAACGTGATGTCCGAAATGGCTGACAAAATTAGGTACAAGCACGAAATATATGCAAGACAATATATGGTATATGTATAGCTTGGAAATTGTGACCGTTGCTCGCTCGCTCCGCTCGCTCGTAAAAAGCTAGTCCAACCTCACAACCGATCCCACACGTTCGCAAATTTGAAATATGTCGCCACCATATCGAATAATGAACGGAAGATGGATTGGTTTTAGGTTAGGCTATAGCTTTCGTGCGAGCGCAGCGAACGAGAGACGCGTAAAGTTGTGTCACAAACCAACGGTTTGGCACGTACGGACATTGAAATATTCGCACCAGCCCGAGGAGCCGGAAGTCTTTATCCTATTGCCTTCTGACAAATGTTTACGGTTTACCAATAGTTTCACATAATTAGTACCGTTTCCTCATAGTACAGTGCAACGTGATGTCCGAAATGGCTGACAAAAATTGGTACAAGCACGAAATATATGCAAGACAATATATGGTATATGTATAGCTTGGAAATTGTGACCGTTGCTCGCTCGCTCCGCTCGCTCGTAAAAATCTAGTCCAACCACACAACCGATCCGACACGTTCGCAAATGTGAAATATGTCGCCATCATATCGAAGAATGACGGAAGATGGATTGGTTTTAGGTTAGGCTATAGTTTTCGAGCGAGAGCAGCGAGCGAGCGACGCGTAAATGTGTGTCTCAAACCAACGGTTTGGCACATACGGACATTGAAATATTCGCACCAGCCCGAGGAGCCGGAAGTATTTATCCTATTGCCTACCGACACATGTTTACAGTTTATGAATAGTTTCACATAAATAGTACTATTTCCTCATAGTACAGTGCAATGTGATGTCCGAAATGGCTGACAAAATTAGGTACAAGCACGAAATATATGCAAGACAATATATGGTATATGTATAGCTTGGAAATTGTGACCGTTGCTCGCTCGCTCGTAAAAATCTACTCCAACCTCACAACCGATCCGACACGTTCGCAAATTTGAAATATGTCGCCACCATATCGAATAATGAACGGAAGATGGATTGGTTTTAGGTTAGGCTAAAGCTTTCGTGCGAGCGCAGCAAACGAGAGACGCGTAAAGGTGTGTCACAAACCAACGGTTTGGCACATACGGACGTTGAAATATCCGCACCAGCCCGAGGAGCCGGAAGTCTTTATCCAATTGCCTTCTGACAAATGTTTACGGTTTACCAATAGTTTCACATAAATAGTACTATTTCCTCATAGTACAGTGCAACGTGATGTCCGAAATGGCTGACAAAAATTGGTACAAGCACGAAATATATGCAAGACAATATATGGTATATGTATAGCTTGGAAATTGTGACCGTTGCTCGCTCGCTCCGCTCGCTCGTAAAAATCTAGTCCAACCCCACAACCGATCCGACACGTTCGCAAATGTGAAATATGTCGCCATCATATCGAAGAATGACGGAAGATGGATTGGTTTTAGGTTAGGCTATAGCTTTCGAGCGAGAGCAGCGAGCGAGCGACGCGTAAATGTGTGTCTCAAACCAACGGTTTGGCACATACGGACATTGAAATATTCGCACCAGCCCGAGGAGCCGGAAGTATTTATCCTATTGCCTACCGACACATGTTTACAGTTTATGAATAGTTTCACATAAATAGTACTATTTCCTCATAGTACAGTGCAATGTGATGTCCGAAATGGCTGACAAAATTAGGTACAAGCACGAAATATATGCAAGACAATATATGGTATATGTATAGCTTGGAAATTGTGACCGTTGCTCGCTCGCTCCGCTCGCTCGTAAAAATCTACTCCAACCTCACAACTGATCCGACACGTTCGCAAATTTGAAATATGTCGCCATCATATCGAATAATGAACGCAAGATGGATTGGTTTTAGGTTAGGCTATAGTTTTCGAGCTAGCGCCGCGAGCGAGAGACGCGTATAGGTGTGTCATAAACCAACGGTTTGGCACATACGGACATTGAAATATTCGCATCAGCCCGAGGTGCTGGAAGTATTTATCCTATTGCCTACCGACACACGTTTACAGTTTATGAATAGTTTCACATAAATAGTACTATTTCCACATAGTACAATGCAATGTGATGTCCGAAATGGCTGACAAAATTAGGTAATAACACGACATATATGCAAGGCAATATAAGGTGTATGTATAGGTTGGAAATTGTGATCGTTGCTCGCTCGCTCGAAAAAATCTAGTCCAACCTCACAACCGATCCGACACGTTCGCAAATTTGAAATATGTCGCCACCATATCGAATAATGAACGGAAGGTGGATTGGTTTTAGGTTAGGCTAAAGCTTTCGTGCGAGCGCAGCAAACGAGAGACGCGTAAAGGTGTGTCACAAACCAACGGTTTGGCACATACGGACGTTGAAATATTCGCACCAGCCCGAGGAGTCGGAAGTCTTTATCCTATTGCCTTCTGACAAATGTTTACGGTTTACCAATAGTTTCACATAATTAGTACCGTTTCCTCATAGTACAGTGCAACGTGATGTCCGAAATGGCTGACAAAATTAGGTACAAGCACGAAATATATGCAAGAAAATATATGGTATATGTATAGCTTGGAAATTGTGACCGTTGCTCGCTCGCTCCGCTCGCCCGTAAAAATCTAGTCCAACCTCACAACCGATCCCACACGTTCGCAAATTTGAAATATGTCGCCACCATATCGATTAATGAACGGAAGATGGATTGGTTTTAGGTTAGGCTATAGCTTTCGTGCGAGCGCAGCGAACGAGAGATGCGTAAAGGTGTGTCACAAACCATCGGTTTGGCACATACGGACATTGATATATTCGCACCAGCCCGAGGAGCCGGAAGTCTTTATCCTATTGCCTTCTGACAAATGTTTACGGTTTACCAATAGTTTCACATAATTAGTACCGTTTCCTCATAGTACAGTGCAACGTGATGTCCGAAATGGCTGACAAAATTAGGTACAAGCACGAAATATATGCAAGACAATATATGGTATATGTATAGCTTGGAAATTGTGACCGTTGCTCGCTCGCTCCGCTCGCTCGTAAAAATCTAGTCCATCCTCACAACCGATCCGACACGTTCGCAAATTTGAAATATGTCGCCATCATATCGAATAATGAACGCAAGATGGATTGGTTTTAGGTTAGGCTATAGTTTTCGAGCGAGCGCAGCGAGCGAGAGACGCGTATAGGTGTGTCATAAACCAACGGTTTGGCACATACGGACATTGAAATATTCGCACCAGCCCGAGGAGCCGGAAGTATTTATCCTATTGCCTACCGACACATGTTTACAGTTTATGAATAGTTTCACATAAATAGTACTGTTTCCTCATAGTACAGTGCAATGTGATGTCCGAAATGGCTGACAAAATTAGGTAATAACACGAAATATATGGAAGGCAATATAAGGTATATGTATAGCTTGGAAATTGTGACCGTTGCTCGCTCGCTCCGCTCGCTCGTAAAAATCTAGTCCAACCTCACAACCGATCCCACACGTTCGCAAATTTGAAATATGTCGCCACCATATCGAATAATGAACGGAAGATGGATTGGTTTTAGGTTAGGCTATAGCTTTCGTGCGAGCGCAGCGAACGAGAGACGCGTAAAGGTGTGTCACAAACCAACGGTTTGGCACGTACGGACATTGAAATATTCGCACCAGCCCGAGGAGCCGGAAGTCTTTATCCTATTGCCTTCTGACAAATGTTTACGGTTTACCAATAGTTTCACATAATTAGTACGGTTTCCTCATAGTACAGTGCAACGTGATGTCCGAAATGGCTGACAAAAATTGGTACAAGCACGAAATATATGCAAGACAATATATGGTATATGTATAGCTTGGAAATTGTGACCGTTGCTCGCTCGCTCCGCTCGCTCGTAAAAATCTAGTCCAACCACACAACCGATCCGACACGTTCGCAAATGTGAAATATGTCGCCATCATATCGAAGAATGACGGAAGATGGATTGGTTTTAGGTTAGGCTATAGTTTTCGAGCGAGAGCAGCGAGCGAGCGACGCGTAAATGTGTGTCTCAAACCAACGGTTTGGCATATACGGACATTGAAATATTCGCACCAGCCCGAGGAGCCGGAAGTATTTATCCTATTGCCTACCGACACATGTTTACAGTTTATGAATAGTTTCACATAAATAGTACTATTTCCTCATAGTACAGTGCAATGTGATGTCCGAAATGGCTGACAAAATTAGGTACAAGCACGAAATATATGCAAGACAATATATGGTATATGTATAGCTTGGAAATTGTGACCGTTGCTCGCTCGCTCCGCTCGCTCGTAAAAATCTACTCCAACCTCACAACTGATCCGACACGTTCGCAAATTTGAAATATGTCGCCATCATATCGAATAATGAACGCAAGATGGATTGGTTTTAGGTTAGGCTATAGTTTTCGAGCTAGCGCCGCGAGCGAGAGACGCGTATAGGTGTGTCATAAACCAACGGTTTGGCACATACGGACATTGAAATATTCGCATCAGCGCGAGGTGCCGGAAGTATTTATCCTATTGCCTACCGACACACGTTTACAGTTTATGAATAGTTTCACATAAATAGTACTATTTCCACATAGTACAATGCAATGTGATGTCCGAAATGGCTGACAAAATTAGGTAATAACACGACATATATGCAAGGCAATATAAGGTGTATGTATAGGATGGAAATTGTGATCGTTGCTCGCTCGCTCGAAAAAATCTAGTCCAACCTCACAACCGATCCGACACGTTCGCAAATTTGAAATATGTCGCCACCATATCGAATAATGAACGGAAGATGGATTGGTTTTAGGTTAGGCTAAAGCTTTCGTGCGAGCGCAGCAAACGAGAGACGCGTAAAGGTGTGTCACAAACCAACGGTTTGGCACATACAGACGTTGAAATATCCGCACCAGCCCGAGGAGCCGGAAGTCTTTATCCAATTGCCTTCTGACAAATGTTTACGGTTTACCAATAGTTTCACATAAATAGTACTATTTCCTCATAGTACAGTGCAACGTGATGTCCGAAATGGCTGACAAAAATTGGTACAAGCACGAAATATATGCAAGACAATATATGGTATATGTATAGCTTGGAAATTGTGACCGTTGCTCGCTCGCTCCGCTCGCTCGTAAAAATCTAGTCCAACCCCACAACCGATCCGACACGTTCGCAAATGTGAAATATGTCGCCATCATATCGAAGAATGACGGAAGATGGATTGGTTTTAGGTTAGGCTATAGTTTTCGAGCGAGAGCAGCGAGCGAGCGACGCGTAAATGTGTGTCTCAAACCAACGGTTTGGCACATACGGACATTGAAATATTCGCACCAGCCCGAGGAGCCGGAAGTATTTATCCTATTGCCTACCGACACATGTTTACAGTTTATGAATAGTTTCACATAAATAGTACTATTTCCTCATAGTACAGTGCAATGTGATGTCCGAAATGGCTGACAAAATTAGGTACAAGCACGAAATATATGCAAGACAATATATGGTATATGTATAGCTTGGAAATTGTGACCGTTGCTCGCTCGCTCCGCTCGCTCGTAAAAATCTACTCCAACCTCACAACTGATCCGACACGTTCGCAAATTTGAAATATGTCGCCATCATATCGAATAATGAACGCAAGATGGATTGGTTTTAGGTTATGCTATAGTTTTCGAGCTAGCGCCGCGAGCGAGAGACGCGTATAGGTGTGTCATAAACCAACGGTTTGGCACATACGGACATTGAAATATTCGCATCAGCCCGAGGTGCCGGAAGTATTTATCCTATTGCCTACCGACACACGTTTACAGTTTATGAATAGTTTCACATAAATAGTACTATTTCCACATAGTACAATGCAATGTGATGTCCGAAATGGCTGACAAAATTAGGTAATAACACGACATATATGCAAGGCAATATAAGGTGTATGTATAGGTTGGAAATTGTGATCGTTGCTCGCTCGCTCGAAAAAATCTAGTCCAACCTCACAACCGATCCGACACGTTCGCAAATTTGAAATATGTCGCCACCATATCGAATAATGAACGGAAGGTGGATTGGTTTTAGGTTAGGCTAAAGCTTTCGTGCGAGCGCAGCAAACGAGAGACGCGTAAAGGTGTGTCACAAACCAACGGTTTGGCACATACGGACGTTGAAATATTCGCACCAGCCCGAGGAGTCGGAAGTCTTTATCCTATTGCCTTCTGACAAATGTTTACGGTTTACCAATAGTTTCACATAATTAGTACCGTTTCCTCATAGTACAGTGCAACGTGATGTCCGAAATGGCTGACAAAATTAGGTACAAGCACGAAATATATGCAAGAAAATATATGGTATATGTATAGCTTGGAAATTGTGACCGTTGCTCGCTCGCTCCGCTCGTCCGTAAAAATCTAGTCCAACCTCACAACCGATCCCACACGTTCGCAAATTTGAAATATGTCGCCACCATATCGATTAATGAACGGAAGATGGATTGGTTTTAGGTTAGGCTATAGCTTTCGTGCGAGCGCAGCGAACGAGAGATGCGTAAAGGTGTGTCACAAACCATCGGTTTGGCACATACGGACATTGATATATTCGCACCAGCCCGAGGAGCCGGAAGTCTTTATCCTATTGCCTTCTGACAAATGTTTACGGTTTACCAATAGTTTCACATAATTAGTACCGTTTCCTCATAGTACAGTGCAACGTGATGTCCGAAATGGCTGACAAAATTAGGTACAAGCACGAAATATATGCAAGACAATATATGGTATATGTATAGCTTGGAAATTGTGACCGTTGCTCGCTCGCTCCTCTCGCTCGTAAAAATCTAGTCCATCCTCACAACCGATCCGACACGTTCGCAAATTTGAAATATGTCGCCATCATATCGAATAATGAACGCAAGATGGATTGGTTTTAGGTTAGGCTATAGTTTTCGAGCGAGCGCAGCGAGCGAGAGACGCGTATAGGTGTGTCATAAACCAACGGTTTGGCACATACGGACATTGAAATATTCGCACCAGCCCGAGGAGCCGGAAGTATTTATCCTATTGCCTACCGACACATGTTTACAGTTTATGAATAGTTTCACATAAATAGTACTGTTTCCTCATAGTACAGTGCAATGTGATGTCCGAAATGGCTGACAAAATTAGGTAATAACACGAAATATATGGAAGGCAATATAAGGTATATGTATAGCTTGGAAATTGTGACCGTTGCTCGCTCGCTCCGCTCGCTCGTAAAAATCTAGTCCAACCTCACAACCGATCCCACACGTTCGCAAATTTGAAATATGTCGCCACCATATCGAATAATGAACGGAAGATGGATTGGTTTTAGGTTAGGCTATAGCTTTCGTGCGAGCGCAGCGAACGAGAGACGCGTAAAGGTGTGTCACAAACCAACGGTTTGGCACGTACGGACATTGAAATATTCGCACCAGCCCGAGGAGCCGGAAGTCTTTATCCTATTGCCTTCTGACAAATGTTTACGGTTTACCAATAGTTTCACATAATTAGTACGGTTTCCTCATAGTACAGTGCAACGTGATGTCCGAAATGGCTGACAAAAATTGGTACAAGCACGAAATATATGCAAGACAATATATGGTATATGTACAGCTTGGAAATTGTGACCGTTGCTCGCTCGCTCCGCTCGCTCGTAAAAATCTAGTCCAACCACACAACCGATCCGACACATTCGCAAATGTGAAATATGTCGCCATCATATCGAAGAATGACGGAAGATGGATTGGTTTTAGGTTAGGCTATAGTTTTCGAGCGAGAGCAGCGAGCGAGCGACGCGTAAATGTGTGTCTCAAACCAACGGTTTGGCATATACGGACATTGAAATATTCGCACCAGCCCGAGGAGCCGGAAGTATTTATCCTATTGCCTACCGACACATGTTTACAGTTTATGAATAGTTTCACATAAATAGTACTATTTCCTCATAGTACAGTGCAATGTGATGTCCGAAATGGCTGACAAAATTAGGTACAAGCACGAAATATATGCAAGACAATATATGGTATATGTATAGCTTGGAAATTGTGACCGTTGCTCGCTCGCTCCGCTCGCTCGTAAAAATCTACTCCAACCTCACAACTGATCCGACACGTTCGCAAATTTGAAATATGTCGCCATCATATCGAATAATGAACGCAAGATGGATTGGTTTTAGGTTAGGCTATAGTTTTCGAGCTAGCGCCGCGAGCGAGAGACGCGTATAGGTGTGTCATAAACCAACGGTTTGGCACATACGGACATTGAAATATTCGCATCAGCGCGAGGTGCCGGAAGTATTTATCCTATTGCCTACCGACACACGTTTACAGTTTATGAATAGTTTCACATAAATAGTACTATTTCCACATAGTACAATGCAATGTGATGTCCGAAATGGCTGACAAAATTAGGTAATAACACGACATATATGCAAGGCAATATAAGGTGTATGTATAGGATGGAAATTGTGATCGTTGCTCGCTCGCTCGAAAAAATCTAGTCCAACCTCACAACCGATCCGACACGTTCGCAAATTTGAAATATGTCGCCACCATATCGAATAATGAACGGAAGATGGATTGGTTTTAGGTTAGGCTAAAGCTTTCGTGCGAGCGCAGCAAACGAGAGACGCGTAAAGGTGTGTCACAAACCAACGGTTTGGCACATACAGACGTTGAAATATCCGCACCAGCCCGAGGAGCCGGAAGTCTTTATCCAATTGCCTTCTGACAAATGTTTACGGTTTACCAATAGTTTCACATAAATAGTACTATTTCCTCATAGTACAGTGCAACGTGATGTCCGAAATGGCTGACAAAAATTGGTACAAGCACGAAATATATGCAAGACAATATATGGTATATGTATAGCTTGGAAATTGTGACCGTTGCTCGCTCGCTCCGCTCGCTCGTAAAAATCTAGTCCAACCCCACAACCGATCCGACACGTTCGCAAATGTGAAATATGTCGCCATCATATCGAAGAATGACGGAAGATGGATTGGTTTTAGGTTAGGCTATAGTTTTCGAGCGAGAGCAGCGAGCGAGCGACGCGTAAATGTGTGTCTCAAACCAACGGTTTGGCACATACGGACATTGAAATATTCGCACCAGCCCGAGGAGCCGGAAGTATTTATCCTATTGCCTACCGACACATGTTTACAGTTTATGAATAGTTTCACATAAATAGTACTATTTCCTCATAGTACAGTGCAATGTGATGTCCGAAATGGCTGACAAAATTAGGTAATAACACGAAATATATGGAAGGCAATATAAGGTATATGTATAGCTTGGAAATTGTGACCGTTGCTCGCTCGCTCCGCTCGCTCGTAAAAATCTAGTCCAACCTCACAACCGATCCCACACGTTCGCAAATTTGAAATATGTCGCCACCATATCGAATAATGAACGGAAGATGGATTGGTTTTAGGTTAGGCTATAGCTTTCGTGCGAGCGCAGCGAACGAGAGACGCGTAAAGGTGTGTCACAAACCAACGGTTTGGCACGTACGGACATTGAAATATTCGCACCAGCCCGAGGAGCCGGAAGTCTATATCCTATTGCCTTCTGACAAATGTTTACGGTTTACCAATAGTTTCACATAATTAGTACGGTTTCCTCATAGTACAGTGCAACGTGATGTCCGAAATGGCTGACAAAAATTGGTACAAGCACGAAATATATGCAAGACAATATATGGTATATGTATAGCTTGGAAATTGTGACCGTTGCTCGCTCGCTCCGCTCGCTCGTAAAAATCTAGTCCAACCACACAACCGATCCGACACATTCGCAAATGTGAAATATGTCGCCATCATATCGAAGAATGACGGAAGATGGATTGGTTTTAGGTTAGGCTATAGTTTTCGAGCGAGAGCAGCGAGCGAGCGACGCGTAAATGTGTGTCTCAAACCAACGGTTTGGCATATACGGACATTGAAATATTCGCACCAGCCCGAGGAGCCGGAAGTATTTATCCTATTGCCTACCGACACATGTTTACAGTTTATGAATAGTTTCACATAAATAGTACTATTTCCTCATAGTACAGTGCAATGTGATGTCCGAAATGGCTGACAAAATTAGGTACAAGCACGAAATATATGCAAGACAATATATGGTATATGTATAGCTTGGAAATTGTGACCGTTGCTCGCTCGCTCCGCTCGCTCGTAAAAATCTACTCCAACCTCACAACTGATCCGACACGTTCGCAAATTTGAAATATGTCGCCATCATATCGAATAATGAACGCAAGATGGATTGGTTTTAGGTTAGGCTATAGTTTTCGAGCTAGCGCCGCGAGCGAGAGACGCGTATAGGTGTGTCATAAACCAACGGTTTGGCACATACGGACATTGAAATATTCGCATCAGCGCGAGGTGCCGGAAGTATTTATCCTATTGCCTACCGACACACGTTTACAGTTTATGAATAGTTTCACATAAATAGTACTATTTCCACATAGTACAATGCAATGTGATGTCCGAAATGGCTGACAAAATTAGGTAATAACACGACATATATGCAAGGCAATATAAGGTGTATGTATAGGACGGAAATTGTGATCGTTGCTCGCTCGCTCGAAAAAATCTAGTCCAACCTCACAACCGATCCGACACGTTCGCAAATTTGAAATATGTCGCCACCATATCGAATAATGAACGGAAGATGGATTGGTTTTAGGTTAGGCTAAAGCTTTCGTGCGAGCGCAGCAAACGAGAGACGCGTAAAGGTGTGTCACAAACCAACGGTTTGGCACATACAGACGTTGAAATATCCGCACCAGCCCGAGGAGCCGGAAGTCTTTATCCAATTGCCTTCTGACAAATGTTTACGGTTTACCAATAGTTTCACATAAATAGTACTATTTCCTCATAGTACAGTGCAACGTGATGTCCGAAATGGCTGACAAAAATTGGTACAAGCACGAAATATATGCAAGACAATATATGGTATATGTATAGCTTGGAAATTGTGACCGTTGCTCGCTCGCTCCGCTCGCTCGTAAAAATCTAGTCCAACCCCACAACCGATCCGACACGTTCGCAAATGTGAAATATGTCGCCATCATATCGAAGAATGACGGAAGATGGATTGGTTTTAGGTTAGGCTATAGTTTTCGAGCGAGAGCAGCGAGCGAGCGACGCGTAAATGTGTGTCTCAAACCAACGGTTTGGCACATACGGACATTGAAATATTCGCACCAGCCCGAGGAGCCGGAAGTATTTATCCTATTGCCTACCGACACATGTTTACAGTTTATGAATAGTTTCACATAAATAGTACTATTTCCTCATAGTACAGTGCAATGTGATGTCCGAAATGGCTGACAAAATTAGGTACAAGCACGAAATATATGCAAGACAATATATGGTATATGTATAGCTTGGAAATTGTGACCGTTGCTCGCTCGCTCCGCTCGCTCGTAAAAATCTACTCCAACCTCACAACTGATCCGACACGTTCGCAAATTTGAAATATGTCGCCATCATATCGAATAATGAACGCAAGATGGATTGGTTTTAGGTTATGCTATAGTTTTCGAGCTAGCGCCGCGAGCGAGAGACGCGTATAGGTGTGTCATAAACCAACGGTTTGGCACATACGGTCATTGAAATATTCGCATCAGCCCGAGGTGCCGGAAGTATTTATCCTATTGCCTACCGACACACGTTTACAGTTTATGAATAGTTTCACATAAATAGTACTATTTCCACATAGTACAATGCAATGTGATGTCCGAAATGGCTGACAAAATTAGGTAATAACACGACATATATGCAAGGCAATATAAGGTGTATGTATAGGTTGGAAATTGTGATCGTTGCTCGCTCGCTCGAAAAAATCTAGTCCAACCTCACAACCGATCCGACACGTTCGCAAATTTGAAATATGTCGCCACCATATCGAATAATGAACGGAAGATGGATTGGTTTTAGGTTAGGCTAAAGCTTTCGTGCGAGCGCAGCAAACGAGAGACGCGTAAAGGTGTGTCACAAACCAACGGTTTGGCACATACGGACGTTGAAATATTCGCACCAGCCCGAGGAGTCGGAAGTCTTTATCCTATTGCCTTCTGACAAATGTTTACGGTTTACCAATAGTTTCACATAATTAGTACCGTTTCCTCATAGTACAGTGCAACGTGATGTCCGAAATGGCTGACAAAATTAGGTACAAGCACGAAATATATGCAAGAAAATATATGGTATATGTATAGCTTGGAAATTGTGACCGTTGATCGCTCGCTCCGCTCGCCCGTAAAAATCTAGTCCAACCTCACAACCGATCCCACACGTTCGCAAATTTGAAATATGTCGCCACCATATCGATTAATGAACGGAAGATGGATTGGTTTTAGGTTAGGCTATAGCTTTCGTGCGAGCGCAGCGAACGAGAGATGCGTAAAGGTGTGTCACAAACCATCGGTTTGGCACATACGGACATTGATATATTCGCACCAGCCCGAGGAGCCGGAAGTCTTTATCCTATTGCCTTCTGACAAATGTTTACGGTTTACCAATAGTTTCACATAATTAGTACCGTTTCCTCATAGTACAGTGCAACGTGATGTCCGAAATGGCTGACAAAATTAGGTACAAGCACGAAATATATGCAAGACAATATATGGTATATGTATAGCTTGGAAATTGTGACCGTTGCTCGCTCGCTCCGCTCGCTCGTAAAAATCTAGTCCATCCTCACAACCGATCCGACACGTTCGCAAATTTGAAATATGTCGCCATCATATCGAATAATGAACGCAAGATGGATTGGTTTTAGGTTAGGCTATAGTTTTCGAGCGAGCGCAGCGAGCGAGAGACGCGTGTAGGTGTGTCATAAACCAACGGTTTGGCACATACGGACATTGAAATATTCGCACCAGCCCGAGGAGCCGGAAGTATTTATCCTATTGCCTACCGACACATGTTTACAGTTTACGAATAGTTTCACATAAATAGTACTATTTCCTCATAGTACAGTGCAATGTGATGTCCGAAATGGCTGACAAAATTAGGTAATAACACGAAATATATGCAAGGCAATATAAGATATATGTATAGCTTGGAAATTGCGACCGTTGCTCGCTCGCTCCGCTCGCTCGAAAAAATCTAGTCCAACCTCACAACCGATCCGACACGTTCGCAAATTTGAAATATGTCGCCACCATATCGAATAATGAACGGAAGATGGATTGGTTTTAGGTTAGGCTATAGCTTTCGTGCGAGCGCAGCGAACGAGAGACGCGTAAAGGTGTGTCACAAACCATCGGTTTGGCACATACGGACATTGATATATTCGCACCAGCCCGAGGAGCCGGAAGTCTTTATCCTGATGCCTTCTGACAAATGTTTGCGGTTTACCAATAGTTTCACATAATTAGTACCGTTTCCTCATAGTACAGTGCAACGTGATGTCCGAAATGGCTGACAAAATTAGGTACAAGCACGAAATATATGCAAGACAATATATGGTATATGTATAGCTTGGAAATTGTGACCGTTGCTCGCTCGCTCCGCTCGCTCGTAAAAATCTAGTCCATCCTCACAACCGATGCGACACGTTCGCAAATTTGAAATATGTCGCCATCATATTGAATAATGAACGCAAGATTGATTGGTTTTAGGTTAGGCTATAGTTTTCGAGCGAGCGCAGCGAGCGAGAGACGCGTGTAGGTGTGTCATAAACCAACGGTTTGGCACATACGGACATTGAAATATTCGCACCAGCCCGAGGAGCCGGAAGTATTTATCCTATTGCCTACCGACACATGTTTACAGTTTACGAATAGTTTCACATAAATAGTACTATTTCCTCATAGTACAGTGCAACGTGATGTCCGAAATGGCTGACAAAATTAGGTACAAGCACGAAATATATGCAAGACAATACGTGGTATATGTATAGCTTGGAAATTGTGACCGTTGCTCGCTCGCTCCGCTCGCTCGTAAAAATCTAGTCCAACCCCACTACCGATCCGACACGTTCGCAAATTTGAAATATGTCGCCATCATATCGAATAATGAACGCAAGATGGATTGGTTTCAGGTTAGGCTATAGTTTTCGAGCGAGCGCAGCGAGCGAGAGACGCGTATAGGTGTGTCATAAACCAACGGTTTGGCACATACGGACATTGAAATATTCGCATCAGCCCGAGGAGCCGGAAGTATTTATCCTATTGCCTACCGACACATGTTTACAGATTATGAATAGTTTCACATAAATAGTACCTTTTCCACATAGTACAATGCAATTTGATGTCCCAAATGGCTGACAAAATTAGGTAATAACACGACATATATGCAAGGCAATATAAGGTGTATGTATAGGTTGGAAATTGTGATCGTTGCTGGCTCGGTCGAAAAAATCTAGTCCAACCTCACAACCGATCCGACACGTTCGCAAATTTGAAATATGTCGCCACCATATCGAATAATGAACGGAAGATGGATTGGTTTTAGGTTAGGCTAAAGCTTTCGTGCGAGCGCAGCGAACGAGAGACGCGTAAAGGTGTGTCACAAACCAACGGTCTGGCACATACGGACGTTGAAATATTCGCACCAGCCCGAGGAGCCGGAAGTCTTTATCCTATTGCCTTCTGACAAATGTTTACGGTTTACCAATAGTTTCACATAATTAGTACCGTTTCCTCATAGTACAGTGCAACGTGATGTCCGAAATGGCTGACAAAATTAGGTACAAGCACGAAATATATGCAAGACAATATATGGTATATGTATAGCTTGGAAATTGTGACCGTTGCTCGCTCGCTCCGCTCGCTCGTAAAAATCTAGTCCAACCTCACAACCGATCCGACACGTTCGCAAATTTGAAATATGTCGCCACCATATCGAATAATGAACGGAAGATGGATTGGTTTTAGGTTAGGCTAAAGCTTTCGTGCGAGCGCAGCGACCGAGAGACGCGTAAAGGTGTGTCACAAACCAACGGTTTGGCACATACGGACGTTGAAATATTCGCACCAGCCCGAGGAGCCGTAAGTCTTTATCCAATTGCCTTCTGACAAATGTTTACGGTTTACCAATAGTTTCACATAATTAGTACCGTTTCCTCATAGTACAGTGCAACGTGATGTCCGAAATGGCTGACAAAATTAGGTACAAGCACGAAATATATGCAAGACAATATATGGTATATGTATAGCTTGGAAATTGTGACCGTTGCTCGCTCGCTCCGCTCGCCCGTAAAAATCTAGTCCAACCTCACAACCGATCCCACACGTTCGCAAATTTGAAATATGTCGCCACCATATCGAATAATGAACGGAAGATGGATTGGTTTTAGGTTGGGCTATAGCATTCGTGCGAGCGCAGCGAACGAGAGATGCGTAAAGGTGTGTCACAAACCATCGGTTTGGCACATACGGACATTGATATATTCGCATCAGCCCGAGGAGCCGGAAGTCTTTATCCTATTGCCTTCTGACAAATGTTTACGGTTTACCAATAGTTTCACGTAATTAGTACCGTTTCCTCATAGTACAGTGCAATGTGATGTCCGAAATGGCTGACAAAATTAGGTACAAGCACGAAATATATGCAAGACAATATATGGTATATGTATAGCTTGGAAATTGTGACCGTTGCTCGCTCGCTCCGCTCACTCGTAAACATCTAGTCCATCCTCACAACCGATCCGACACGTTCGCAAATTTGAAATATGTCGCCATCATATCGAATAATGAACGCAAGATGGATTGGTTTTAGGTTAGGCTATAGTTTTCGAGCGAGCGCAGCGAGCGAGAGACGCGTGTAGGTGTGTCATAAACCAACGGTTTGTCACATACGGACATTGAAATATTCGCACCAGCCCGAGGAGCCGGAAGTATTTATCCTATTGCCTACCGACACATGTTTACAGTTTACGAATAGTTTCACATAAATAGTACTATTTCCTCATAGTACAGTGCAACGTGATGTCCGAAATGGCTGACAAAATTAGGTACAAGCACGAAATATATGCAAGACAATACGTGGTATATGTATAGCTTGGAAATTGTGACCGTTGCTCGCTCGCTCCGCTCGCTCGTAAAAATCTAGTCCAACCCCACTACCGATCCGACACGTTCGCAAATTTGAAATATGTCGCCATCATATCGAATAATGAACGCAAGATGGATTGGTTTTAGGTTAGGCTATAGTTTTCGAGCGAGCGCAGCGAGCGAGAGACGCGTATAGGTGTGTCATAAACCAACGGTTTGGCACATACGGACATTGAAATATTCGCATCAGCCCGAGGAGCCGGAAGTATTTATCCTATTGCCTACCGACACATGTTTACAGTTTATGAATAGTTTCACATAAATAGTACCTTTTCCACATAGTACAATGCAATGTGATGTCCCAAATGGCTGACAAAATTAGGTAATAACACGACATATATGCAAGGCAATATAAGGTGTATGTATAGGTTGGAAATTGTGATCGTTGCTGGCTCGCTCGAAAAAATCTAGTCCATCCTCACAACCGATCCGACACGTTCGCAAATTTGAAATATGTCGCCACCATATCGAATAATGAACGGAAGATGGATTGGTTTTAGGTTAGGCTAAAGCTTTCGTGCGAGCGCAGCGAACGAGAGACGCGTAAAGGTGTGTCACAAACCAACGGTTTGGCACATACGGACGTTGAAATATTCGCACCAGCCCGAGGAGCCGGAAGTCTTTATCCTATTGCCTTCTGACAAATGTTTACGGTTTACCAATAGTTTCACATAATTAGTACCGTTTCCTCATAGTACAGTGCAACGTGATGTCCGAAATGGCTGACAAAATTAGGTACAAGCACGAAATATATGCAAGACAATATATGGTATATGTATAGCTTGGAAATTGTGACCGTTGCTCGCTCGCTCCGCTCGCTCGTAAAAATCTAGTCCAACCTAACAACCGATCCCACACGTTCGCAAATTTGAAATATGTCGCCACCATATCGAATAATGAACGGAAGATGGATTGGTTTTAGGTTAGGCTATAGCTTTCGTGCGAGCGCAGCAAACGAGAGACGCGTAAAGGTGTGTCACAAACCAACGGTTTGGCACATACGGACGTTGAAATATTCGCACCAGCCCGAGGAGTCGGAAGTCTTTATCCTATTGCCTTCTGACAAATGTTTACGGTTTACCAATAGTTTCACATAATTAGTACCGTTTCCTCATAGTACAGTGCAACGTGATGTCCGAAATGGCTGACAAAATTAGGTACAAGCACGAAATATATGCAAGACAATATATGGTATATGTATAGCTTGGAAATTGTGATCGTTGCTCGCTCGCTCCGCTCGCTCGTAAAAATCTAGTCCAACCTCACAACCGATCCGACACGCTCGCAAATTTGAAATATGTCGCCATCATATGGAATAATGAACGCAAGATGGATTGGTTTTAGGTTAGGCTATAGTTTTCGAGCGAGCGCAGCGAGCGAGAGACGCGTATGGGTGTGTCACAAACCAACGGTTTGGCACATACGGACATTGAAATATTCGCATCAGCCCGAGGAGCCGGAAGTATTTATCCTATTGCCTACCGACACATGTTTACAGTTTATGAATAGTTTCACATAAATAGTACCTTTTCCACATAGTACAATGCAATGTGATGTCCCAAATGGCTGACAAAATTAGGTAATAACACGACATATATGCAAGGCAATATAAGGTGTATGTATAGGTTGGAAATTGTGATCGTTGCTCGCTCGCTCGAAAAAATCTAGTCCAACCTCAAAACCGATCCGACACGTTCGCAAATTTGAAATATGTCGCCACCATATCGAATAATGAACGGAAGATGGATTGGTTTTAGGTTAGGCTAAAGCTTTCGTGCGAGCGCAGCGAACGAGAGACGCGTAAAGGTGTGTCACAAACCAACGGTTTGGCACATACGGACGTTGAAATATTCGCACCAGCCCGAGGAGCCGGAAGTCTTTATCCTATTGCCTTCTGACAAATGTTTACGGTTTACCAATAGTTTCACATAATTAGTACCGTTTCCTCATAGTACAGTGCAACGTGATGTCCGAAATGGCTGACAAAATTAGGTACAAGCACGAAATATATGCAAGACAATATATGGTATATGTATAGCTTGGAAATTGTGACCGTTGCTCGCTCGCTCCGCTCGCTCGTAAAAATCTAGTCCAACCTAACAACCGATCCCACACGTTCGCAAATTTGAAATATGTCGCCACCATATCGAATAATGAACGGAAGATGGATTGGTTTTAGGTTAGGCTATAGCTTTCGTGCGAGCGCAGCAAACGAGAGACGCGTAAAGGTGTGTCACAAACCAACGGTTTGGCACATACGGACGTTGAAATATTCGCACCAGCCCGAGGAGTCGGAAGTCTTTATCCTATTGCCTTCTGACAAATGTTTACGGTTTACCAATAGTTTCACATAATTAGTACCGTTTCCTCATAGTACAGTGCAACGTGATGTCCGAAATGGCTGACAAAATTAGGTACAAGCACGAAATATATGCAAGACAATATATGGTATATGTATAGCTTGGAAATTGTGACCGTTGCTCGCTCGCTCCGCTCGCTCGTAAAAATCTAGTCCAACCTCACAACCGATCCGACACGCTCGCAAATTTGAAATATGTCGCCATCATATGGAATAATGAACGCAAGATGGATTGGTTTTAGGTTAGGCTATAGTTTTCGAGCGAGCGCAGCGAGCGAGAGACGCGTATGGGTGTGTCACAAACCAACGGTTTGGCACATACGGACATTGAAATATTCGCATCAGCCCGAGGAGCCGGAAGTATTTATCCTATTGCCTACCGACACATGTTTACAGTTTATGAATAGTTTCACATAAATAGTACCTTTTCCACATAGTACAATGCAATGTGATGTCCCAAATGGCTGACAAAATTAGGTAATAACACGACATATATGCAAGGCAATATAAGGTGTATGTATAGGTTGGAAATTGTGATCGTTGCTCGCTCGCTCGAAAAAATCTAGTCCAACCTCAAAACCGATCCGACACGTTCGCAAATTTGAAATATGTCGCCACCATATCGAATAATGAACGGAAGATGGATTGGTTTTAGGTTAGGCTAAAGCTTTCGTGCGAGCGCAGCGAACGAGAGACGCGTAAAGGTGTGACACAAACCAACGGTTTGGCACATACAGACGTTGAAATATTCGCACCAGCCCGAGGAGCCGGAAGTCATTATCCTATTGCCTTCTGACAAATGTTTACGGTTTACCAATAGTTTCACATAATTAGTTCCGTTTCCTCATAGTACAGTGCAACGTGATGTCCGAAATGGCTGACAAAATTAGGTACAAGCACGAAATATATGCAAGACAATATATGGTATATGTATAGCTTGGAAATTGTGACCGTTGCTCGCTCGCTCCGCTCGCTCGTAAAAATCTAGTCCAACCTCACAACCGATCCCGCACGTTCGCAAATTTGAAATATGTCGCCACCATATCGAATAATGAACGGAAGATGGATTGGTTTTAGGTTAGGCTAAAGCTTTCGTGCGAGCGCAGCGAACGAGAGACGCGTAAAGGTGTGTCACAAACCAACGGTCTGGCACATACGGACGTTGAAATATTCGCACCAGCCCGAGGAGCCGGAAGTCTTTATCCTATTGCCTTCTGACAAATGTTTACGGTTTACCAATAGTTTCACATAATTAGTACCGTTTCCTCATAGTACAGTGCAACGTGATGTCCGAAATGGCTGACAAAATTAGGTACAAGCACGAAATATATGCAAGACAATATATGGTATATGTATAGCTTGGAAATTGTGACCGTTGCTCGCTCGCTCCGCTCGCTCGTAAACATCTAGTCCATCCTCACAACCGATCCGACACGTTCGCAAATTTGAAATATGTCGCCATCATATCGAATAATGAACGCAAGATGGATTGGTTTTAGGTTAGGCTATAGTTTTCGAGCGAGCGCAGCGAGCGAGAGACGCGTGTAGGTGTGTCGTAAACCAACGGTATGGCACATACGGACATTGAAATATTCGCACCAGCCCGAGGAGCCGGAAGTATTTATCCTATTGCCTACCGACACATGTTTACAGTTTACGAATAGTTTCACATAAATAGTACTATTTCCTCATAGTACAGTGCAACGTGATGTCCGAAATGGCTGACAAAATTAGGTACAAGCACGAAATATATGCAAGACAATACGTGGTATATGTATAGCTTGGAAATTGTGACCGTTGCTCGCTCGCTCCGCTCGCTCGTAGAAATCTAGTCCCACCCCACTACCGATCCGACACGTTCGCAAATTTGAAATATGTCGCCATCATATCGAATAATGAACGCAAGATGGATTGGTTTTAGGTTAGGCTATAGTTTTCGAGCGAGCGCAGCGAGCGAGAGACGCGTATAGGTGTGTCATAAACCAACGGTTTGGCACATACGGACATTGAAATATTCGCATCAGCCCGAGGAGCCGGAAGTATTTATCCTATTGCCTACCGACACATGTTTACAGTTTATGAATAGTTTCACATAAATAGTACCTTTTCCACATAGTACAATGCAATGTGATGTCCCAAATGGCTGACATAATTAGGTAATAACACGACATATATGCAAGGCAATATAAGGTGTATGTATAGGTTGGAAATTGTGATCGTTGCTGGCTCGCTCGAAAAAATCTAGTCCAACCTCACAACCGATCCGACACGTTCGCAAATTTGAAATATGTCGCCACCATATCGAATAATGAACGGAAGATGGATTGGTTTTAGGTTAGGCTAAAGCTTTCGTGCGAGCGCAGCGAACGAGAGACGCGTAAAGGTGTGTCACAAACCAACGGTTTGGCACATACGGACGTTGAAATATTCGCACCAGCCCGAGGAGCCGGAAGTCTTTATCCTATTGCCTTCTGACAAATGTTTACGGTTTACCAATAGTTTCACATAATTAGTACCGTTTCCTCATAGTACAGTGCAACGTGATGTCCGAAATGGCTGACAAAATTAGGTACAAGCACGAAATATATGCAAGACAATATATGGTATATGTATAGCTTGGAAATTGTGACCGTTGCTCGCTCGCTCCGCTCGCTCATAAAAATCTAGTCCAACCTCACAACCGATCCCACACGTTCGCAAATTTGAAATATGTCGCCACCATATCGAATAATGAACGGAAGATGGATTGGTTTTAGGTTAGGCTATAGCTTTCGTGCGAGCGCAGCGAACGAGAGATGCGTAAAGGTGTGTCACAAACCATCGGTTTGGCACATACGGACATTGCTATATTCGCACCAGCCCGAGGAGCCGGAAGTCTTTATCCTATTGCCTTCTGACAAATGTTTACGGTTTACCAATAGTTTCACATAATTAGTACCGTTTCCTCATAGTACAGTGCAACGTGATGTCCGAAATGGCTGACAAAATTAGGTACAAGCACGAAATATATGCAAGACAATATATGGTATATGTATAGCTTGGAAATTGTGACCGTTGCTCGCTCGCTCCGCTCGCTCGTAAAAATCTAGTCCAACCTCACAACCGATCCGACACGCTCGCAAATTTGAAATATGTCGCCATCATATTGAATAATGAACGCAAGATGGATTGGTTTTAGGTTAGGCTATAGTTTTCGAGCGAGCGCCGCGAGCGAGAGACGCGTAAAGGTGTGTCATAAACCAACGGTTTGGCACAAACGGACATTGAAATATTCGCACCAGCCCGAGGAGCCGGAAGTATTTATCCTATTGCCTACCGACACATATTTACAGTTTATGAATAGTTTCACATAAATAGTACTATTTCCTCATAGTACAGTGCAATGTGATGTCCGAAATGACTGACAAAATTAGGTAATAACACGAAATATATGGAAGGCAATATAAAGTATATGTATAGCTTGGAAATTGTGACCGTTGCTCGCTCGCTCCGCTCGATCTTAAAAATCTAGTCCAACCTCACAACCGATCCCACGCGTTCGCAAATTTGAAATATGTCGCCACCATATCGAATAATGAACGGAAGATGGATTGGTTTTAGGTTAGGCTATAGCTTTCGTGCGAGCGCAGCGAACGAGAGACGCGTAAAGGTCCGTCACAAACCATCGGTTTGGCACATACGGACATTGATATATTCGCACCAGCCCGAGGAGCCGGAAGTCTTTGTCCTAATGCATTCTGACAAATGTTTACGGTTTACCAATAGTTTCACATAATTAGTAGCGTTTCCTCATAGTACAGTGCAACGTGATGTCCGAAATGGCTGACAAAATTAGGTACAAGCACGAAATATATGCAAGACAATATATGGTATATGTATAGCTTGGAAATTGTGACCGTTGCTCGCTCGCTCTGCTCGCTCGTAAAAATCTAGTCCAACCCCACAACCGATCCGACACGTTCCCAAATTTGAAATATGTCGCCATCATATCGAATAATGAACGCAAAATGGATTGATATTAGGTTAGGCTATAGTTTTCGAGCGAGCGCAGCGAGCGAGAGACGCGTATGGGTGTGTCACAAACCAACGGTTTGGCACATACGGACATTGAAATATTCGCATCAGCCCGAGGAGCCGGAAGTATTTATCCTATTGCCTACCGACACATGTTTACAGTTTATGAATAGTTTCACATAAATAGTACCTTTTCCACATAGTACAATGCAATGTGATGTCCCAAATGGCTGACAAAATTAGGTAATAACACGACATATATGCAAGGCAATATAAGGTGTATGTATAGGTTGGAAATTGTGATCGTTGCTCGCTCGCTCGAAAAAATCTAGTCCAACCTCAAAACCGATCCGACACGTTCGCAAATTTGAAATATGTCGCCACCATATCGAATAATGAACGGAAGATGGATTGGTTTTAGGTTAGGCTAAAGCTTTCGTGCGGGCGCAGCGAACGAGAGACGCGTAAAGGTGTGTCACAAACCAACGGTTTGGCACATACAGACGTTGAAATATTCGCACCAGCCCGAGGAGCCGGAAGTCTTTATCCTATTGCCTTCTGACAAATGTTTACGGTTTACCAATAGTTTCACATAATTAGTACCGTTTCCTCATAGTACAGTGCAACGTGATGTCCGAAATGGCTGACAAAATTAGGTACAAGCACGAAATATATGCAAGACAATATATGGTATATGTATAGCTTGGAAATTGTGACCGTTGCTCGCTCGCTCCGCTCGCTCGTAAAAATCTAGTCCAACCTCACAACCGATCCCGCACGTTCGCAAATTTGAAATATGTCGCCACCATATCGAATAATGAACGGAAGATGGATTGGTTTTAGGTTAGGCTAAAGCTTTCGTGCGAGCGCAGCGAACGAGAGACGCGTAAAGGTGTGTCACAAACCAACGGTCTGGCACATACGGACGTTGAAATATTCGCACCAGCCCGAGGAGCCGGAAGTCTTTATCCTATTGCCTTCTGACAAATGTTTACGGTTTACCAATAGTTTCACATAATTAGTACCGTTTCCTCATAGTACAGTGCAACGTGATGTCCGAAATGGCTGACAAAATTAGGTACAAGCACGAAATATATGCAAGACAATATATGGTATATGTATAGCTTGGAAATTGTGACCGTTGCTCGCTCGCTCCGCTCGCTCGTAAACATCTAGTCCATCCTCACAACCGATCCGACACGTTCGCAAATTTGAAATATGTCGCCATCATATCGAATAATGAACGCAAGATGGATTGGTTTTAGGTTAGGCTATAGTTTTCGAGCGAGCGCAGCGAGCGAGAGACGCGTGTAGGTGTGTCATAAACCAACGGTTTGGCACATACGGACATTGAAATATTCGCACCAGCCCGAGGAGCCGGAAGTATTTATCCTATTGCCTACCGACACATGTTTACAGTTTACGAATAGTTTCACATAAATAGTACTATTTCCTCATAGTACAGTGCAACGTGATGTCCGAAATGGCTGACAAAATTAGGTACAAGCACGAAATATATGCAAGACAATACGTGGTATATGTATAGCTTGGAAATTGTGACCGTTGCTCGCTCGCTCCGCTCGCTCGTAAAAATCTAGTCCCACCCCACTACCGATCCGACACGTTCGCAAATTTGAAATATGTCGCCATCATATCGAATAATGAACGCAAGATGGATTGGTTTTAGGTTAGGCTATAGTTTTCGAGCGAGCGCAGCGAGCGAGAGACGCGTATAGGTGTGTCATAAACCAACGGTTTGGCACATACGGACATTGAAATATTCGCATCAGCCCGAGGAGCCGGAAGTATTTATCCTATTGCCTACCGACACATGTTTACAGTTTATGAATAGTTTCACATAAATAGTACCTTTTCCACATAGTACAATGCAATGTGATGTCCCAAATGGCTGACAAAATTAGGTAATAACACGACATATATGCAAGGCAATATAAGGTGTATGTATAGGTTGGAAATTGTGATCGTTGCTGGCTCGCTCGAAAAAATCTAGTCCAACCTCACAACCGATCCGACACGTTCGCAAATTTGAAATATGTCGCCACCATATCGAATAATGAACGGAAGATGGATTGGTTTTAGGTTAGGCTAAAGCTTTCGTGCGAGCGCAGCGAACGAGAGACGCGTAAAGGTGTGTCACAAACCAACGGTTTGGCACATACGGACGTTGAAATATTCGCACCAGCCCGAGGAGCCGGAAGTATTTATCCTATTGCCTTCTGACAAATGTTTACGGTTTACCAATAGTTTCACATAATTAGTACCGTTTCATCATAGTACAGTGCAACGTGATGTCCGAAATGGCTGACAAAATTAGGTACAAGCACGAAATATATGCAAGACAATATATGGTATATGTATAGCTTGGAAATTGTGACCGTTGCTCGCTCGCTCCGCTCGCTCATAAAAATCTAGTCCAACCTCACAACCGATCCCACACGTTCGCAAATTTGAAATATGTCGCCACCATATCGAATAATGAACGGAAGATGGATTGGTTTTAGGTTAGGCTATAGCTTTCGTGCGAGCGCAGCGAACGAGAGATGCGTAAAGGTGTGTCACAAACCATCGGTTTGGCACATACGGACATTGATATATTCGCACCAGCCCGAGGAGCCGGAAGTCTTTATCCTATTGCCTTCTGACAAATGTTTACGGTTTACCAATAGTTTCACATAATTAGTACCGTTTCCTCATAGTACAGTGCAACGTGATGTCCGAAATGGCTGACAGAATTAGGTACAAGCACGAAATATATGCAAGACAATATATGGTATATGTATAGCTTGGAAATTGTGACCGTTGCTCGCTCGCTCCGCTCGCTCGTAAAAATCTAGTCCAACCTCACAACCGATCCGACACGCTCGCAAATTTGAAATATGTCGCCATCATATTGAATAATGAACGGAAGGTGGATTGGTTTTAGGTTAGGCTATAGTTTTCGAGCGAGCGCCGCGAGCGAGAGACGCGTAAAGGTGTGTCATAAACCAACGGTTTGGCACATACGGACATTGAAATATTCGCACCAGCCCGAGGAGCCGGAAGTATTTATCCTATTGCCTACCGACACATATTTACAGTTTATGAATAGTTTCACATAAATAGTACTATTTCCTCATAGTACAGTGCAATGTGATGTCCGAAATGGCTGACAAAATTAGGTAATAACACGAAATATATGGAAGGCAATATAAAGTATATGTATAGCTTGGAAATTGTGACCGTTGCTCGCTCGCTCCGCTCGATCTTAAGAATCTAGTCCAACCTCACAACCGATCCCACACGTTCGCAAATTTGAAATATGTCGCCACCATATCGAATAATGAACGGAAGATGGATTGGTTTTAGGTTAGGCTATAGCTTTCGTGCGAGCGCAGCGAACGAGAGACGCGTAAAGGTGTGTCACAAACCATCGGTTTGGCACATACGGACATTGATATATTCGCACCAGCCCGAGGAGCCGGAAGTCTTTGTCCTAATGCATTCTGACAAATGCTTACGGTTTACCAATAGTTTCACATAATTAGTAGCGTTTCCTCATAGTACAGTGCAACGTGATGTCCGAAATGGCTGACAAAATTAGGTACAAGCACGAAATATATGCAAGACAATATATGGTATATGTATAGCTTGGAAATTGTGACCGTTGCTCGCTCGCTCTGCTCGCTCGTAAAAATCTAGTCCAACCCCACAACCGATCCGACACGTTCCCAAATTTGAAATATGTCGCCATCATATCGAATAATGAACGCAAAATGGATTGATATTAGGTTAGGCTATAGTTTTCGAGCGAGCGCAGCGAGCGAGAGACGCGTATGGGTGTGTCACAAACCAACGGTTTGGCACATACGGACATTGAAATATTCGCATCAGCCCGAGGAGCCGGAAGTATTTATCCTATTGCCTACCGACACATGTTTACAGTTTATGAATAGTTTCACATAAATAGTACCTTTTCCACATAGTACAATGCAATGTGATGTCCCAAATGGCTGACAAAATTAGGTAATAACACGACATATATGCAAGGCAATATAAGGTGTATGTATAGGTTGGAAATTGTGATCGTTGCTCGCTCGCTCGAAAAAATCTAGTCCAACCTCAAAACCGATCCGACACGTTCGCAAATTTGAAATATGTCGCCACCATATCGAATAATGAACGGAAGATGGATTGGTTTTAGGTTAGGCTAAAGCTTTCGTGCGAGCGCAGCGAACGAGAGACGCGTAAAGGTGTGTCACAAACCAACGGTTTGGCACATACAGACGTTGAAATATTCGCACCAGCCCGAGGAGCCGGAAGTCTTTATCCTATTGCCTTCTGACAAATGTTTACGGTTTACCAATAGTTTCACATAATTAGTACCGTTTCCTCATAGTACAGTGCAACGTGATGTCCGAAATGGCTGACAAAATTAGGTACAAGCACGAAATATATGCAAGACAATATATGGTATATGTATAGCTTGGAAATTGTGACCGTTGCTCGCTCGCTCCGCTCGCTCGTAAACATCTAGTCCATCCTCACAACCGATCCGACACGTTCGCAAATTTGAAATATGTCGCCATCATATCGAATAATAAACGCAAGATGGATTGGTTTTAGGTTTGGCTATAGTTTTCGAGCGAGCGCAGCGAGCGAGAGACGCGTGTAGGTGTGTCATAAACCAACGGTTTGGCACATACGGATATTGAAATATTCGCACCAGCCCGAGGAGCCGGAAGTATTTATCCTATTGCCTACCGACACATGTTTACAGTTTACGAATAGTTTCACATAAATAGTACTATTTCCTCATAGTACAGTGCAACGTGATGTCCGAAATGGCTGACAAAATTAGGTACAAGCACGAAATATATGCAAGACAATACGTGGTATATGTATAGCTTGGAAATTGTGACCGTTGCTCGCTCGCTCCGCTCGCTCGTAAAAATCTAGCCCCACCCCACTACCGATCCGACACGTTCGCAAATTTGAAATATGTCGCCATCATATCGAATAATGAACGCAAGATGGATTGGTTTTAGGTTAGGCTATAGTTTTCGAGCGAGCGCAGCGAGCGAGAGACGCGTATAGGTGTGTCATAAACCAACGGTTTGGCACATACGGACATTGAAATATTCGCATCAGCCCGAGGAGCCGGAAGTATTTATCCTATTGCCTACCGACACATGTTTACGGTTTACCAATAGTTTCACATAATTAGTACCGTTTCCTCATAGTACAGTGCAACGTGATGTCCGAAATGGCTGACAAAATTAGGTACAAGCGCGAAATATATGCAAGACAATATATGGTATATGTATAGCTTGGAAATTGTGACCGTTGCTCGCTCGCTCCGCTCGATCGTAAAAATCTAGTCCAACCTCACAACCGATCCCACACGTTCGCAAATTTGAAATATGTCGCCACCATATCGAATAATGAACGCAAGATGGATTGGTTTTAGGTTAGGCTATAGCTTTCGTGCGAGCGCAGCGAACGAGAGACGCGTAAAGGTGTGTCACAAACCAACGGTTTGGCACATACGGACGTTGAGATATTCGCACCAGCCCGAGGAGCCGGAAGTATTTATCCTATTGCCTTCTGACAAATGTTTACGGTTTACCAATAGTTTCACATAATTAGTACCGTTTCCTCGTAGTACAGTGCAACGTGATGTCCGAAATGGCTGACAAAATTAGGTAATAACACGAAATATATGGAAGGCAATATAAGGTATATGTATAGCTTGGAAATTGAGACCGTTGCTCGCTCGCTCCGCTCGCTCGTAAAAATCTAGTCCAATCTCACAACCGATCCCACACGTTCGCAAATTTGAAATATGTCGCCACCATATCGAATAATGAACGGAAGATGGATTGGTTTTAGGTTAGGCTATAGCTTTCGTGCGAGCGCAGCGAACGAGAGACGCGTATGGGTGTGTCACAAACCATCGGTTTGGCACATACGGACATTGATATATTCGCACCAGCCCGAGGAGCCAGAAGTCTTTATCCTATTGCCTTCTGACAAATGTTTACGGTTTACCAATAGTTTCACATAATTAGTACCGTTTCCTCATAGTACAGTGCAACGTGATGTCTGAAACGGCTGACAAAATTAGGTACAAGCACGAAATATATGCAAGACAATATATGGTATATGTATAGCTTGGAAATTGTGACCGTTGCTCGCTCGCTCCGCTCGCTCGTAAAAATCTAGTCCAACCTCACAAGCGATCCGACACGTTCGCAAATTTGAAATATGTCGCCACCATATCCAATAATGAACGGAAGATGGATTGGTTTTAGGTTAGGCTATAGCTTTCGTGCGAGCGCAGCGAGCGAGAGCCGCGTAAAGGTGTGTCACAAACCAACGGTTTGGCACATACGGACATTGATATATTCGCACCAGCCCGAGGAGCCGGAAGTCTTTATCCTATTGCCTTCTGACAAATGTTTACGGTTTACCAATAGTTTCACATAATTAGTACCGTTTCCTCATAGTACAGTGCAACGTGATGTCCGAAATGGCTGACAAAATTAGGTACAAGCACGAAATATATGCAAGACAATATATGGTATATGTATAGCTTGGAAATTGTGACCGTTGCTCGCTCGCTCCGCTCGCTCGTAAAAATCTCGTCCAACCTCACAACCGATCCGACACGTTCCCAAATTTGAAATATGTCGCCACCATATCGAATAATGAACGGAAGATGGATTGGATTTAGGTTATACTATAGCTTTCGTGCGAGCGCAACGAACGAGAGGCGCGTAAAGGTGTGTCACAAACCAACGGTTTGGCACATACGGACATTGAAATATTCGCACCAGCCCGAGGAGCCGGAAGTCTTTATCCTATTGCCTTCTGACAAATGTTTACGGTTTACCAATAGTTTCACATAATTAGTACCGTTTCCTCATAGTACAGTGCAACGTGATGTCCGAAATGGCTGACAAAATTAGGTACAAGCACGAAATATATGCAAGACAATATATGGTATATGTATAGCTTGGAAATTGTGACCGTTGCTCGCTCGCTCCGCTCGCTCGTAAAAATCTAGTCCAACCTCACAACCGATCCCACACGTTCGCAAAATTGAAATATGTCGCCACCATATCGAATAATGAACGGAAAATGGATTGGTTTTAGGTTAGGCTATAGCTTTCGTGCGAGCGCAGCGAACGAGAGACGCGTAAAGGTGTGTCACAAACCATCGGTTTGGCACATACGGACATTGATATATTCGCACCAGCCCGAGGAGCCGGAAGTCTTTATCCTATTGCCATCTGACAAATGTTTACGGTTTACCAATAGTTTCACATAATTAGTACCGTTTCCTCATAGTACAGTGCAACGTGATGTCCGAAATGGCTGACAAAATTAGGTACAAGCACGAAATATATGCAAGACAATATATGGTATATGTATTGCTTGGAAATTGTGACCGTTGCTCGCTCGCTCCGTTCGCTCGTAAAAATCTAGTCCAACCCCACAACCGATCCGACACGTTCGGAAATTTGAAATATGTCGCCATCATATCGAATAATGAACGCAAGATGGATTGGTTTTAGGTTAGGCTATAGTTTTCGAGCGAGCGCAGCGAGCGAGAGACGCGTATAGGTGTGTCATAAACCAACGGTTTGGCACATACGGACATTGAAATATTCACACCAGCCCGAGGAGCCGGAAGTATTTATCCTATTGCCTACCGACACATATTTACAGTTTATGAATAGTTTCACATAAATAGTACTATTTCCTCATAGTACAGTGCAATGTGATGTCCGAAATGGCTGACAAAATTAGGTAATAACACGAAATATATGGAAGGCAATATAAGGTATATGTATAGCTTGGAAATTGTGACCGTTGCTCGCTCGCTCCGTTCGCTCGTAAAAATCTCGTCCAACCTCACAACCGATCCGACACGTTCCCAAATTTGAAATATGTCGCCACCATATCGAATAATGAACGGAAAATGGATTGGTTTTAGGTTAGGCTATAGCTTTCGTGCGAGCGCAGCGAACGAGAGACGCGTAAAGGTGTGTCACAAACCATCGGTTTGGCACATACGGACATTGATATATTCGCACCAGCCCGAGGAGCCGGAAGTCTTTATCCTATTGCCATCTGACAAATGTTTACGGTTTACCAATAGTTTCACATAATTAGTACCGTTTCCTCATAGTACAGTGCAACGTGATGTCCGAAATGGCTGACAAAATTAGGTACAAGCACGAAATATATGCAAGACAATATATGGTATATGTATAGCTTGGAAATTGTGACCGTTGCTCGCTCGCTCCGCTCGCTCGTAAAAATCTAGTCCAACCTCACTACCGATCCGACACGTTCGCAAATTTGAAATATGTCGCCACCATATCGAATAATGAACGGAAAATGGATTGGTTTTAGGTTAGGCTATAGCTTTCGTGCGAGCGCAGCGAACGAGAGACGCGTAAAGGTGTGTCACAAACCATCGGTTTGGCACATACGGACATTGATATATTCGCACCAGCCCGAGGAGCCGGAAGTCTTTATCCTATTGCCTTCTGACAAATGTTTACGGTTTACCAATAGTTTCACATAATTAGTACCGTTTCCTCATAGTACAGTGCAACGTGATGTCCGAAATGGCTGACAAAATTAGGTACAAGCACGAAATATATGCAAGACAATATATGGTATATGTATAGCTTGGAAATTGTGACCGTTGCTCGCTCGCTCCGTTCGCTCGTAAAAATCTAGTCCAACCCCACAACCGATCCGACACGTTCGGAAATTAGAAATATGTCGCCATCATATCGAATAATGAACGCAAGATGGATTGGTTTTAGGTTAGGCTATAGTTTTCGAGCGAGCGCAGCGAGCGAGAGACGCGTATAGGTGTGTCATAAACCAACGGTTTGGCACATACGGACATTGAAATATTCACACCAGCCCGAGGAGCCGGAAGTATTTATCCTATTGCCTACCGACACATATTTACAGTTTATGAATAGTTTCACATAAATAGTACTATTTCCTCATAGTACAGTGCAGTGTGATGTCCGAAATGGCTGACAAAATTAGGTACTAACACGAAATATATGCAAGGCAATATAAGGTATATGTATAGCTTGGAAATTGTGACCGTTGCTCGCTCGCTCCGCTCGCTCGTAAAAATCTCGTCCAACCTCACAACCGATCCGACACGTTCCCAAATTTGAAATATGTCGCCACCATATCGAATAATGAACGGAAGATGGATTGGTTTTAGGTTATACTATAGCTTTCGTGCGAGCGCAGCGAACGAGAGACGCGTAAAGGTGTGTCTCAAACCAACGGTTTGGCACATACGGACATTGAAATATTCGCACCAGCCCGAGGAGCCGGAAGTATTTATCCTATTGCCTACCGACACATGTTTACAGTTTATGAATAGTTTCACATAAATAGTACTATTTCCACATAGTACAGTGCAATGTGATGTCCGAAATGGCTGACAAAATTAGGTACTAGCACGAAATATATGCAAGACAATATATGGTATATGTATAGCTTGGAAATTGTGACCGTTGCTCGCTCGCTCCGCTCGCTCGTAAAAATCTAGTCCAACCTCACAACCGATCCCACACGTTCGCAAATTTGTAATATGTCGCCACCATATCGAATAATGAACGGAAGATGGATTGGTTTTAGGTTAGGCTATAGCTTTCGTGCGAGCGCAGCGAACGAGACACGCGTAAAGGTGTGTCACAAACCATCGGTTTGGCACATACGGACATTGATATATTCGCACCAGCCCGAGGAGCCGGAAGTCTTTATCCTATTGCCTTCTGACAAATGTTTACGGTTTACCAACAGTTTCACATAATTAGTACCGTTTCCTCATAGTACAGTGCAATGCGATGTCCGAAATGACAGACAAAATTAGGTAATAACACGAAATATATGGAAGGCAATATAAGGTGTATGTATAGGTTGGAAATTGTGACCGTTTCTCGCTCGCTCCGACAGCTCGCAAAAATCTAGTCCAACCTCACAACCGATCCGTCACGTTCGCAAATTTGAAATATGTCGCCACCATATCGAAGAATGACGGAAGATGGATTGGTTTTAGGTTAGGCTATAGTTTTCGAGCGAGCGCAGCGAGCGAGCGACGCGTAAAGGTGTGTCATAAACCAACGGTTTGGCACATACGGACATTGAAATATTCGCACCAGCCCGAGGAGCCGGAAGTATTTATCCTATTGCCTACCGACACATGTTTACAGTTTATGAATAGTTTCACATAAATAGTACTATTTCCTCATAGTACAGTGCAATGTGATGTCCGAAATGGCTGACTATATTAGGTACTAACACGAAATATATGCAAGGCCATATAAGGTATATGTATAGCTTGGAAATTGTGACTGCTGCACGCTCGCTCCGCTCGCTCGTAAAAATCTGGTCCAACCTCACAACCGATCCGACACGTTCGCAAATTCGAGACATGTCGCCACCATATCAAATAATGAACGGAAGCTGGATTGGTTTTAGGTTAGGCTATAGCTTTCGAGCGAGCATGACGAGCGAGGGACGCGGAGAGGTGTGTCACAATCAAACGGTTTGGCACATGGGGACTTTGAAATATTCGCACCAGCCCGAGGAGCCGGAAGTCTTTATTCTATTGCCTTCTGACAAATGTTTACGGTCTAATAATAGTTTCACATAATTAGTACCGTTTCCTCATAGTACAGTGCAATGTGATGTCCGAAATGGCTGACAAAATTTGGTAATAACACGAAATATATGGAAGGCAATATAAGGTATATGTATAGCTTGGAAATTGTGACCGTTGCTCGCTCGCTCCGCTCGCTCGTAAAAATCTAGTCCAACCTCACATCCGATCCGACACGTTCCCAAATTTGAAATAAGTCGCCTCCATGTCGAATGACTAACGCAAGAGGGATTGTTTTTAGGTTAGGCTATAGCTTTCGTGCGAGCGCAGCGAGCGAGAGCCGCGTAAAGGTGTGTCACAAACCAACGGTTTGGCACATACGGACATTGAAATATTCGCACCAGCCCGAGGAGCCGAAAGTCTTTATCCTATTGCCTTCTGACAAATGTTTACGGTTTACCAACAGTTTCACATAATTAGTACCGTTTCCTCATAGTACAGTGCAATGTGTTGTCCGAAATGCCAGACAAAATTAGGTAATAACACGAAATATATGGAAGTCAATATAAGGTATATGTATAGCTTGGAAATTGTGACCGTTTCTCGCTCGCTCCGCTCGCTCGCAAAAATCTAGTCCAACCTCACAACCGATCCGTCACGTTCGCAAATTTGAAATATGTCGCCACCATATCGAAGAATGACGGAAGATGGATTGGTTTTAGGTTAGGCTATAGTTTTCGAGCGAGCGCAGCGAGCGAACGACGCGTAAAGGTGTGTCATAAACCAACGGTTTGGCACATACGGACATTGAAATATTCGCACCAGCCCGAGGAGCCGGAAGTATTTATCCTATTGCCTACCGACACATGTTTACAGTTTATGAATAGTTTCACATAAATAGTACTATTTCCTCATAGTACAGTGCAATGTGATGTCCGAAATGGCTGACAAAATTAGGTAATAACACGAAATATATGGAAGGCAATATAAGGTATATGTATAGCTTGGAAATTGTGACCGTTGCTCGCTCGCTCCGCTCGCTCGTAAAAATCTAGTCCAACCTCACAACCGATCCCACACGTTCGCAAATTTGAAATATGTCGCCACCATATCGAATAATGAACGCAAGATGGATTGGTTTTAGGTTAGGCTATAGTCTTCGAGCGAGCGCAGCGAGCGAGCGACGCGTAAATGTGTGTCACATACCAACGGTTTGGCACATACGGACATTGAAATATTCGCACCAGCCCGAGGAGCCGGAAGTATTTATCCTATTGCCTACCGACACATGTTTACAGTTTATGAATAGTTTCACATAAATAGTACTATTTCCACATAGTACAGTGCAATGTGATGTCCGAAATGGCTGACAAAATTAGGTAATAACACGAAATATATGGAAGGCAATATAAGGTATATGTATAGCTTGGAAATTGTGACCGTTGCTCGCTCGCTCCGCTCGCTCGTAAAAATCTAGTCCAACCTCACATCCGATCCGACACGTTCCCAAATTTGAAATAAGTCGCCTCCATGTCGAATGACTAACGCAAGAGGGATTGTTTTTAGGTTAGGCTATAGCTTTCGAGCGAGCACGGCGAGCGAGGGACGCGGAGAGGTGTGTCACAATCCATCGGTTTGGCACATACGGACATTGAAATATTCGCACCAGCCCGAGGAGCCGGAAGTCTTTATCCTATTGCTACTGACAAATGTTTACAGTTTACCAATAGTTTCACATAAATAGTACTATTTCCACATAGTACAGTGCAATGTGATGTCCGAAATGGCTGACAAAATCTGGTAATAACACGAAATATATGGAAGGCAATATAAGGTATATGTATAGCTTGGAAATTGTGACCGTTGCTCGCTCGCTCCGCTCGCTCGTAAAAATCTGGTCCAACCTCACAACCGATCCCACACGTTCGCAAATTCGAAACATGTCGCCACCATATCGAATAATGAACGGAAGATGGATTGGTTTTAGGTTAGGCTATAGCTTTCGTGCGAGCGCAGCGAACGAGAGACGCGTAAAGGTGTGTCACAATCCATCGGTTTGGCACATACGGACATTGATATATTCGCACCAGCCCGAGGAGCCGGAAGTATTTATCCTATTGCCTACCGACACATGTTTACAGTTTATGAATAGTTTCACATAAATAGTACTATTTCCTCATAGTACAGTGCAATGTGATGTCCGAAATGGCTGACAAAATTAGGTACAAGCACGAAATATATGCAAGACAATATATGGTATATGTATAGCTTGGAAATTGTGACCGTGGCTCGCTCGCTCCGCTCGCTCGTAAAAATCTAGTCCAACCCCACAACCGATCCGACACGTTCGCAAATTTGAAATATGTCGCCATCATATCGAATAATGAACGCAAGATGGATTGGTTTTAGGTTAGGCTATAGTTTTCGAGCGAGCGCGTCGAGCGAGAGACGCGTAAAGGTGTGTCAGAAACCAACGGTTTGGCACATACGGACATTGAAACAATCGCACCAGCCCGAGGAGCCGGAAGTCTTTATCCTATTGCCTACTGACAAATGCTTACAGTTTATGAATAGTTTCACATAAATAGTACTATTTCCACATATAACAGTGCAATGTGATGTCCAAAATGGCTGACAAAAGTAGGTAATAATACGAAATATAAACAAGGCAATATAAGGTATATGTATAGCTTGGAAATTGTGACCGTTGCTCGCTCGCTCCGCTTGCTCGTAAAAATCCAGTCCAACCTCACATTCGATCCGACACGTTCCCAAAAGGTGAAATATGTCGCCATCATATCGAATAATGAACGCAAGATGGATTGGTTTTAGGTTAGGCTATAGTCTTCGAGCGAGCGCAGCGAGCGAGCGACGCGTATAGGTGTGTCATAAACCAACGGTTTGGCACATACGGACATTGAAATATTCGCACCAGCCCGAGGAGCCGGAAGTATTTATCCCATTGCCTACCGACACATGTTTACAGTACATGAATAGTTTCACATAAATAGTACTATTTCCACATAGTACAATGCAATGTGATGTCCGAAATGGCTGACAAAATTAGGTACAAGCACGAAATATATGCAAGACAATATATGGTATATGTATAGCTTGGAAATTGTGACCGTTGCTTGCCCGCTCCGCTTGCTTGTAAAAATCCAGTCCAACCTCACATTCGATCCGACACGTTCCCAAATTTGAAATATGTCGCCATCATATAGAATAATGAACGCAAGATGGATTGGTTTTAGGTTAGGCTATAGTTTTCGAGCGAGCGCGTCGAGCGAGAGACGCGTAAAGGTGTGTCATAAACCAACGGTTTGGCACATACGGATATTAAAATATTCGTACCAGCTCGAGGGGCCGGAAGTCTTTATCCTATAGCCTTCTGACAAATGTTTACGGTTTAACAATAGTTTCACATAATTAGTACAGTTTCCTCATAGTACAGAGCAATGTGATGTCCGAAATCGCTGACAAAATTAGGTACTAGCACGAAATATAAGCAAGGCAATATAAGGTATATGTATAGCTTGGAAATTGTGACCGTTGCACGCACGCTCCGCTCGCTCGTAAAAATCTGGTCCAACCTCACAACCGATCCCACACGTTCGCAAATTCGAAACATGTCGCCACCATATCGAATAATGAACGGAAGATGGATTGGTTTTAGGTTAGGCTATAGCTTTCGTGCGAGCGCAGCGAGCGAGAGCCGCGTAAAGGTGTGTCACAAACCAACGGTTTGGCACATACGGACATTGAAATATTCGCACCAGCCCAAGGAGCCGAAAGTCTTTATCCTATTGCCTTCTGACAAATGTTTACGGTTTACCAACCGTTTCACATAATTAGTACCGTTTCCTCATAGTACAGTGCAATGTGATGTCCGAAATGGCAGACAAAATTAGGTAATAACACGACATATATGCAAGGCAATATAAGGTGTATGTATAGGTTGGAAATTGTGATCGTTGCTCGCTCGCTCCGCTCGCTCGTAAAAATCTGGTCCAACCTCACATTCGATCCGACACGTTCCCAAATTTGAAATAAGTCGCCTTCATGTCGAATGACTAACGCAAGAGGGATTGCTTTTAGGTTAGGCTATAGCTCTCGAGCGAGCGTAGCGAGTGAGAGACGCGTAAAGGTGTGTCACAAACCAACGGTTTGGCACATACGGACATTGAAATATTCGCACCAGCCCGAGGAGCCGGACGTATTTATCCTATTGCCTACCGACACATGTTTACAGTTTATGAATAGTTTCACATAAATAGTACTATTTCCACATAGTACAGTGCAATGTGATGTCCGAAATGGCTGACAAAATTAGGTAATAACACGAAATATATGGAAGGCAATATAAGGTATATGTATAGCTTGGAAATTGTGACCGTTGCTCGCTCGCTCCGCTCGCTCGTAAAAATCTAGTCCAACCTCACATCCGATCCGACACGTTCCCAAATTTGAAATAAGTCGCCTCCATGTCGAATGACTAACGCAAGAGGGATTGTTTTTAGGTTAGGCTATAGCTTTCGAGCGAGCACGGCGAGCGAGGGACGCGGAGAGGTGTGTCACAATCCATCGGTTTGGCACATACGGACATTGAAATATTCGCACCAGCCCGAGGAGCCGGAAGTATTTATCCTATTGCCTACCGACACATGTTTACAGTTTATGAATAGTTTCACATAAATAGTACTACTTCCACATAGTGCAGTGCAATGTGATGTCCGAAATGGCTGACAAAATTAGGTAATAACACGAAATATATGCCAGGCAATATATGGTATATGTATAGCTTGGAAATTGTGACCGTTGCTCGCTCGCTCCGCTCGCTCGCAAAAATCTAGTCCAACCTCACAACCGATCCAACACGTTCGCAAATTTGAAATATGTAGCCATCATATCGAATAATGAACGCAAGATGGATTGGTTTTAGGTTAGGCTATAGTTTTCGAGCGAGCGCGTCGAGCGAGAGACGCGTAAAGGTGTGTCAGAAACCAACGGTTTGGCACATACGGACATTGAAATATTCGCACCAGCCCGAGGAGCCGGAAGTATTTATCCTATTGCCTACCGATACATGTTTACAGTTTATGAATAGTTTCACATAAATAGTACTATTTCCACATAGTACAGTGCAATGTGATGTCTGAAATGGCTGACAAAATTAGGTACTAGCACGAAATATATGCAAGGCAATATAAGGTATATGTATAGCTTGGAAATTGTGACCGTTGCACGCTCGCTCCGCTCGCTCGTAAAAATCTGGTCCAACCTCACAACCGATCCCACACGTTCGCAAATTCGAAACATGTCGCCACCATATCGAATAATGAACGGAAGATGGATTGGTTTTAGGTTAGGCTATAGCTTTCGTGCGAGCGCAGCGAACGAGAGACGCGTAAAGGTGTGTCACAAACCATCGGTTTGGCACATACGGACATTGATATATTCGCACCAGCCCGAGGAGCCGGAAGTCTTTATCCTATTGCCTTCTGACAATTGTTTACGGTTTACCAATAGTTTCACATAATTAGTACGGTTTCCTCATAGTACAGTGCAACGTGATGTCCGAAATGGCAGACAAAATTAGGTAATAACACGACATATATGCAAGGCAATATAAGGTGTATGTATAGGTTGGAAATTGTGATCGTTGCTCGCTCGCTCCGCTTGCTCGAAAAAATCTAGTCCAACCTTACAACCGATCCGACACGTTCGCAAATTTGAAATATGTCGCCATCATATCGAATAATGAACGCAAGATGGATTGGTTTTAGGTTAGGCTATAGTTTTCGAGCGAGCGCAGCGAGCGTGGGACGCGTATAGGTGTGTCACAAACCAACGGTTTGGCACATACGGACATTGAAATATTCGCACCAGCCCGAGGAGCCGGAAGTCTTTATCCTATTGCCTTCTGACAAATGTTTACGGTTTACCAATAGTTTCACATAATTAGTACCGTTTCCTCATAGTACAGTGCAACGTGATGTCCGAAATGGCTGACAAAATTAGGTACAAGCACGAAATATATGCAAGACAATATATGGTATATGTATAGCTTGGAAATTGTGACCGTTGCTCGCTCGCTCCGCTCGCACGTAAAAATCTAGTCCAACCCCACAACCGATCCGACACGTTCGCAAATTTGAAATATGTCGCCATCATGTCGGATAATGAACGCAAGATGGATTGGTTTTAGGTTAGGCTATAGCTTTCGTGCGAGCGCAGCGAACGAGAGACGCGTAAAGGTGTGTCAGAAACCATCGGTTTGGCACATACGGATATTGAAATATTCGCACCAGCCCGAGGGGCCGGAAGTCTTTATCCTATTGCCATCTGACAAATGTTTACGGTTTACCAATAGTTTCACATAATTAGTACCTTTTCCTCATAGTACAGTGCAACGTGATGTCCGAAATGGCTGACAAAATTAGGTACAAGCACGAAATATATGCAAGACAATATAAGGTGTATGTATAGGTTGGAAATTGTGATCGTTGCTCGCTCGCTCCGCTCGCTCGAAAAAATCTGGTCCAACCTCACAACCGATCCCACACGTTCGCAAATTCGAAACATGTCGCCACCATATCGAATAATGAACGGAAGATGGATTGGTTTTAGGTTAGGCTATAGCTTTCGTGCGAGCGCAGCGAACTAGAGACGCGTAAAGGTGTGACACAAACCATCGGTTTGGCACATACGGACATTGATATATTCGCACCAGCCCGAGGAGCCGGAAGTCTTTATCCTATTGCCTTCTGACAAATGTTTACGGTTTACCAATATTTTCACATAATTAGTACCGTTTCCTCATAGCACAGTGCAACGTGATGTCCGAAATGGCTGACAAAATTAGGTACAAGCACGAAATATATGCAAGACAATATAAGGTGTATGTATAGCTTGGAAATTGTGACCGTTGCTCGCTCGCTCCGCTCGCTCGTAAAAATCTAGTCCAACCCCACAACCGATCCGACACGTTCGCAAATTTGAAATATGTCGCCATCATATCGAATAATGAACGCAAGATGGATTGGTTTTAGGTTAGGCTATAGTTTTCGAGCGAGCGCAGCGAGCGAGTGACGCGTATAGGTGTGTCATAAACCAACGGTTTGGCACATACGGACATTGAAATATTCGCAACAGCTCGAGGAGCCGGAAGTATTTATCCTATTGCCTACCGATACATGTTTACAGTTTATGAATAGTTTCACATATATAGTACTATTTCCACATAGTACAGTGCAATGTGATGTCCGAAATGGCTGACAAAATTAGGTACTAGCACGAAATATAAGCAAGGCAATATAAGGTATATGTATAGCTTGGAAATTTTGACCGTTGCACGCTCGCTCCGCTCGCTCGTAAAAATCTGGTCCAACCTCACAACCGATCCCACACGTTCGCAAATTCGAAACATGTCGCCACCATATCGAATAATGAACGGAAGATGGATTGGTTTTAGGTTAGGCTATAGCTTTCGTGCGAGCGCAGCGAATGAGAGACGCGTAAAGGTGTGTCACAAACCATCGGTTTGGCACATACGGACATTGATATATTCGCACCAGCCCGAGGAGCCGGAAGTCTTTATCCTATTGCCTTCTGACAAATGTTTACGGTTTACCAATAGTTTCACATAATTAGTACCGTTTCCTCATAGTACAGTGCAACGTGATGTCCGAAATGGCAGACAAAATTAGGTAATAACACGACATATATGCAAGGCAATATAAGGTGTATGTATAGGTTGGAAATTGTGATCGTTGCTCGCTCGCTCCGCTTGCTCGAAAAAATCTAGTCCAACCTCACAACCGATCCGACACGTTCGCAAATTTGAAATATGTCGCCATCATATCGAATAATGAACGCAAGATGGATTGGTTTTAGGTTAGGCTATTGTCTTCGAGCGAGCGCAGCGAGCGTGGGACGCGTAAAGGTGTGTCACAAACCATCGGTTTGGCACATACGGACATTGATATATTCGCACCAGCCCGAGGAGCCGGAAGTCTTTATCCTATTGCCTTCTGACAAATGTTTACGGTTTACCAATATTTTCACATAATTAGTACTATTTCCTCATAGTACAGTGCAATGTGATGTCCGAAATGGCTGACAAAATTAGGTAATAACATGAAATATATGGAAGGCAATATAAGGTATATGTATAGCTTGGAAATTGTGACCGTTGCTCGCTCGCTCCGCTCGCTCGTAAAAATCTAGTCCAACCTCACATCCGATCCGACACGTTCCCAAATTTGAAATAAGTCGCCTCCATGTCGAATGACTAACGCAAGAGGGATTGTTTTTAGGTTAGGCTATAGCTTTCGAGCGAGCACGGCGAGCGAGGGACGCGGAGAGGTGTGTCACAATCCATCGGTTTGGCACATACGGACATTGAAATATTCGCACCAGCCCGAGGAGCCGGAAGTATTTATCCTATTGCCTACCGACACATGTTTACAGTTTATGAATAGTTTCACATAAATAGTACTACTTCCACATAGTGCAGTGCAATGTGATGTCCGAAATGGCTGACAAAATTAGGTAATAACACGAAATATATGCCAGGCAATATATGGTATATGTATAGCTTGGAAATTGTGACCGTTGCTCGCTCGCTCCGCTCGCTCGCAAAAATCTAGTCCAACCTCACAACCGATCCAACACGTTCGCAAATTTGAAATATGTAGCCATCATATCGAATAATGAACGCAAGATGGATTGGTTTTAGGTTAGGCTATAGTTTTCGAGCGAGCGCGTCGAGCGAGAGACGCGTAAAGGTGTGTCAGAAACCAACGGTTTGGCACATACGGACATTGAAATATTCGCACCAGCCCGAGGAGCCGGAAGTATTTATCCTATTGCCTACCGATACATGTTTACAGTTTATGAATAGTTTCACATAAATAGTACTATTTCCACATAGTACAGTGCAATGTGATGTCTGAAATGGCTGACAAAATTAGGTACTAGCACGAAATATAAGCAAGGCAATATAAGGTATATGTATAGCTTGGAAATTGTGACCGTTGCACGCTCGCTCCGCTCGCTCGTAAAAATCTGGTCCAACCTCACAACCGATCCCACACGTTCGCAAATTCGAAACATGTCGCCACCATATCGAATAATGAACGGAAGATGGATTGGTTTTAGGTTAGGCTATAGCTTTCGTGCGAGCGCAGCGAACGAGAGACGCGTAAAGGTGTGTCACAAACCATCGGTTTGGCACATACGGACATTGATATATTCGCACCAGCCCGAGGAGCCGGAAGTCTTTATCCTATTGCCTTCTGACAAATGTTTACGGTTTACCAATAGTTTCACATAATTAGTACGGTTTCCTCATAGTACAGTGCAACGTGATGTCCGAAATGGCAGACAAAATTAGGTAATAACACGACATATATGCAAGGCAATATAAGGTGTATGTATAGGTTGGAAATTGTGATCGTTGCTCGCTCGCTCCGCTTGCTCGAAAAAATCTAGTCCAACCTTACAACCGATCCGACACGTTCGCAAATTTGAAATATGTCGCCATCATATCGAATAATGAACGCAAGATGGATTGGTTTTAGGTTAGGCTATAGTTTTCGAGCGAGCGCAGCGAGCGTGGGACGCGTATAGGTGTGTCATAAACCAACGGTTTGGCTCATACGGACATTGAAATATTCGCACCAGCCCGAGGAGCCGGATGTCTTTATCCTATTGACTACTGACAAATGTTTACAGTTTATGAATAGTTTCACATAAATAGTACTATTTCCTCATAGTACAGTGCAATGTGATGTCCGAAATGGCTGACAAAATTAGGTAATAACACGAAATATATGGAAGGCAATATAAGGTATATGTATAGCTTGGAAATTGTGACCGTTGCTCGCTCGCTCCGCGCGCTCGTAAAAATCTAGTCCAACCTCACAACCGATCCCACACGTTCGCAAATTCGAAATATGTCGCCACCATATCGAATAATGAACGGAAGATGGATTGGTTTTAGGTTAGGCCATAGCTTTCGTGCGAGCGCAGCGAACGAGAGACGCGTAAAGGTGTGTCACAAACCAACGGTTTGGCACATACGGACATTGAAATATTCGCACCAGCCCGAGGAGCCGGAAGTCTTTATCCTATTGCCTTCTGACAAATGTTTACGGTTTACCAATAGTTTCACATAATTAGTACCGTTTCCTCATAGTACAGTGCAACGTGATGTCCGAAATGGCTGACAAAATTAGGTACAAGCACGAAATATATGCAAGACAATATATGGTATATGTATAGCTTGGAAATTGTGACCGTTGCTCGCTCGCTCCGCTCGCACGTAAAAATCTAGTCCAACCCCACAACCGATCCGACACGTTCGCAAATTTGAAATATGTCGCCATCATGTCGGATAATGAACGCAAGATGGATTGGTTTTAGGTTAGGCTATAGCTTTCGTGCGAGCGCAGCGAACGAGAGACGCGTAAAGGTGTGTCAGAAACCATCGGTTTGGCACATACGGATATTGAAATATTCGCACCAGCCCGAGGGGCCGGAAGTCTTTATCCTATTGCCATCTGACAAATGTTTACGGTTTACCAATAGTTTCACATAATTAGTACCTTTTCCTCATAGTACAGTGCAACGTGATGTCCGAAATGGCTGACAAAATTAGGTACAAGCACGAAATATATGCAAGACAATATAAGGTGTATGTATAGGTTGGAAATTGTGATCGTTGCTCGCTCGCTCCGCTCGCTCGAAAAAATCTGGTCCAACCTCACAACCGATCCCACACGTTCGCAAATTCGAAACATGTCGCCACCATATCGAATAATGAACGGAAGATGGATTGGTTTTAGGTTAGGCTATAGCTTTCGTGCGAGCGCAGCGAACTAGAGACGCGTAAAGGTGTGTCACAAACCATCGGTTTGGCACATACGGACATTGATATATTCGCACCAGCCCGAGGAGCCGGAAGTCTTTATCCTATTGCCTTCTGACAAATGTTTACGGTTTACCAATATTTTCACATAATTAGTACCGTTTCCTCATAGCACAGTGCAACGTGATGTCCGAAATGGCTGACAAAATTAGGTACAAGCACGAAATATATGCAAGACAATATAAGGTGTATGTATAGCTTGGAAATTGTGACCGTTGCTCGCTCGCTCCGCTCGCTCGTAAAAATCTAGTCCAACCCCACAACCGATCCGACACGTTCGCAAATTTGAAATATGTCGCCATCATATCGAATAATGAACGCAAGATGGATTGGTTTTAGGTTAGGCTATAGTTTTCGAGCGAGCGCAGCGAGCGAGTGACGCGTATAGGTGTGTCATCAACCAACGGTTTGGCACATACGGACATTGAAATATTCGCAACAGCTCGAGGAGCCGGAAGTATTTATCCTATTGCCTACCGATACATGTTTACAGTTTATGAATAGTTTCACATATATAGTACTATTTCCACATAGTACAGTGCAATGTGATGTCCGAAATGGCTGACAAAATTAGGTACTAGCACGAAATATAAGCAAGGCAATATAAGGTATATGTATAGCTTGGAAATTTTGACCGTTGCACGCTCGCTCCGCTCGCTCGTAAAAATCTGGTCCAACCTCACAACCGATCCCACACGTTCGCAAATTCGAAACATGTCGCCACCATATCGAATAATGAACGGAAGATGGATTGGTTTTAGGTTAGGCTATAGCTTTCGTGCGAGCGCAGCGAATGAGAGACGCGTAAAGGTGTGTCACAAACCATCGGTTTGGCACATACGGACATTGATATATTCGCACCAGCCCGAGGAGCCGGAAGTCTTTATCCTATTGCCTTCTGACAAATGTTTACGGTTTACCAATAGTTTCACATAATTAGTACCGTTTCCTCATAGTACAGTGCAACGTGATGTCCGAAATGGCAGACAAAATTAGGTAATAACACGACATATATGCAAGGCAATATAAGGTGTATGTATAGGTTGGAAATTGTGATCGTTGCTCGCTCGCTCCGCTTGCTCGAAAAAATCTAGTCCAACCTCACAACCGATCCGACACGTTCGCAAATTTGAAATATGTCGCCATCATATCGAATAATGAACGCAAGATGGATTGGTTTTAGGTTAGGCTATTGTCTTCGAGCGAGCGCAGCGAGCGTGGGACGCGTAAAGGTGTGTCACAAACCATCGGTTTGGCACATACGGACATTGATATATTCGCACCAGCCCGAGGAGCCGGAAGTCTTTATCCTATTGCATTCTGACAAATGTTTACGGTTTACCAATATTTTCACATAATTAGTACTATTTCCTCATAGTACAGTGCAATGTGATGTCCGAAATGGCTGACAAAATTAGGTAATAACACGAAATATATGGAAGGCAATATAAGGTATATGTATAGCTTGGAAATTGTGACCGTTGCTCGCTCGCTCCGCTCGCTCGTAAAAATCTAGTCCAACCTCACAACCGATGCCACACGTTCGCAAATTCGAAATATGTCGCCACCATATCGAATAATGAACGGAAGATGGATTGGTTTTAGGTTAGGCCATAGCTTTCGTGCGAGCGCAGCGAACGAGAGACGCGTAAAGGTGTGTCACAAACCAACGGTTTGGCACATACGGACATTGAAATATTCGCACCAGCCCGAGGAGTCGGAAGTCTTTATCCTATTGCCTTCTGACAAATGTTTACGGTTTACCAATAGTTTCACATAATTAGTACCGTTTCCTCATAGTACAGTGCAACGTGATGTCCGAAATGGCTGACAAAATTAGGTACAAGCACGAAATATATGCAAGACAATATATGGTATATGTATAGCTTGGAAATTGTGACCGTTGCTCGCTCGCTCCGCTCGCTCGTAAAAATCTAGTCCAACCCCACAACCGATCCGACACGTTCGCAAATTTGAAATATGTCGCCATCATATCGAATAATGAACGCAAGATGGATTGGTTTTAGGTTAGGCTATAGCTTTCGTGCGAGCGCAGCGAACGAGACGCGTAAAGGTGTGTCACAAACCATCGGTTTGGCACATACGGATATTGAAATATTCGCAACAGCCCGAGGGGCCGGAAGTCTTTATCCTATTGCCTTCTGACAAATGTTTACGGTTTACCAATAGTTTCACATAATTAGTACCTTTTCCTCATAGTACAGTGCAACGTGATGTCCGAAATGGCTGACAAAATTAGGTACAAGCACGAAATATATGCAAGACAATATAAGGTGTATGTATAGGTTGGAAATTGTGATCGTTGCTCGCTCGCTCCGCTCGCTCGAAAAAGTCTGGTCCAACCTCACAACCGATCCCACACGTTCGTAAATTCGAAACATGTCGCCACCATATCGAATAATTAACGGAAGATGGATTGGTTTTAGGTTAGGCTATAGCTTTCGTGCGAGCGCAGCGAACTAGAGACGCGTAAAGGTGTGTCACAAACCATCGGTTTGGCACATACGGACATTGATATATTCGCACCAGCCCGAGGAGCCGGAAGTCTTTATCCTATTGCCTTCTGACAAATGTTTACGGTTTACCAATATTTTCACATAATTAGTACCGTTTCCTCATAGTACAGTGCAACGTGATGTCCGAAATGGCTGACAAAATTAGGTACAAGCACGAAATATATGCAAGACAATATAAGGTGTATGTATAGCTTGGAAATTGTGACCGTTGCTCGCTCGCTCCGCTCGCTCGTAAAAATCTAGTCCAACCCCACAACCGATCCGACACGTTCGCAAATTTGAAATATGTCGCCATCATATCGAATAATGAACGCAAGATGGATTGGTTTTAGGTTAGGCTATAGTTTTCGAGCGAGCGCAGCGAGCGAGTGACGCGTATAGGTGTGTCATAAACCAACGGTTTGGCACATACGGACATTGAAATATTCGCACCAGCCCGAGGAGCCGGAAGTATTTATCCTATTGCCTACCGATAAATGTTTACAGTTTATGAATAGTTTCACATATATAGTACTATTTCCACATAGTACAGTGCAATGTGATGTCCGAAATGGCTGACAAAATTAGGTACTAGCACGAAATATAAGCAAGGCAATATAAGGTATATGTATAGCTTGGAAATTTTGACCGTTGCACGCTCGCTCCGCTCGCTCGTAAAAATCTGGTCCAACCTCACAACCGATCCCACACGTTCGCAAATTCGAAACATGTCGCCACCATATCGAATAATGAACGGAAGATGGATTGGTTTTAGGTTAGGCTATAGCTTTCGTGCGAGCGCAGCGAACGAGAGACGCGTAAAGGTGTGTCACAAACCATCGGTTTGGCACATACGGACATTGATATATTCGCACCAGCCCGAGGAGCCGGAAGTCTTTATCCTATTGCCTTCTGACAAATGTTTACGGTTTACCAATAGTTTCACATAATTAGTACCGTTTCCTCATAGTACAGTGCAACGTGATGTCCGAAATGGCAGACAAAATTAGGTAATAACACGACATATATGCAAGGGAATATAAGGTGTATGTATAGGTTGGAAATTGTGACCGTTGCTCGCTCGCACCGCTCGCTCGTAAAAATCTAGTCCAACCTCACAACCGATGCCACACGTTCGCAAATTCGAAATATGTCGCCACCATATCGAATAATGAACGGAAGATGGATTGGTTTTAGGTTAGGCCATAGCTTTCGTGCGAGCGCAGCGAACGAGAGACGCGTAAAGGTGTGTCACAAACCAACGGTTTGGCACATACGGACATTGAAATATTCGCACCAGCCCGAGGAGCCGGAAGTCTTTATCCTATTGCCTTCTGACAAATGTTTACGGTTTACCAATAGTTTCACATAATTAGTACCGTTTCCTCATAGTACAGTGCAACGTGATGTCCGAAATGGCTGACAAAATTAGGTACAAGCACGAAATATATGCAAGACAATATATGGTATATGTATAGCTTGGAAATTGTGACCGTTGCTCGCTCGCTCCGCTCGCTCGTAAAAATCTAGTCCAACCCCACAACCGATCCGACACGTTCGCAAATTTGAAATATGTCGCCATCATATCGAATAATGAACGCAAGATGGATTGGTTTTAGGTTAGGCTATAGCTTTCGTGCGAGCGCAGCGAACGAGAGACGCGTAAAGGTGTGTCACAAACCATCGGTTTGGCACATACGGACATTGAAATATTCGCACCAGCCCGAGGGGCCGGAAGTCTTTATCCTATTGCCTTCTGACAAATGTTTACGGTTTACCAATAGTTTCACATAATTAGTACCTTTTCCTCATAGTACAGTGCAACGTGATGTCCGAAATGGCTGACAAAATTAGGTACAAGCACGAAATATATGCAAGACAATATAAGGTGTATGTATAGCTTGGAAATTGTGACCGTTGCTCGCTCGCTCCGCTCGCTCGTAAAAATCTAGTCCAACCCCACAACCGATCCGACACGTTCGCAAATTTGAAATATGTCGCCATCATATCGAATAATGAACGCAAGATGGATTGGTTTTAGGTTAGGCTATAGTTTTCGAGCGAGCGCAGCGAGCGAGTGACGCGTATAGGTGTGTCATAAACCAACGGTTTGGCACATACGGACATTGAAATATTCGCACCAGCCCGAGGAGCCGGAAGTATTTATCCTATTGCCTACCGATACATGTTTACAGTTTATGAATAGTTTCACATATATAGTACTATTTCCACATAGTACAGTGCAATGTGATGTCCGAAATGGCTGAAAAAATTAGGTACTAGCACGAAATATAAGCAAGGCAATATAAGGTATATGTATAGCTTGGAAATTTTGACCGTTGCTCGCTCGCTCCGCTCGCTCGTAAAAATCTGGTCCAACCTCACAACCGATCCCACACGTTCGCAAATTCGAAACATGTCGCCACCATATCGAATAATGAACGGAAGATGGATTGGTTTTAGGTTAGGCTATAGCTTTCGTGCGAGCGCAGCGAACGAGAGACGCGTAAAGGTGTGTCACAAACCATAGGTTTGGCACATACGGACATTGATATATTCGCACCAGCCCGAGGAGCCGGAAGTCTTTATCCTATTGCCTTCTGACAAATGTTTACGGTTTACCAATAGTTTCACATAATTAGTACCGTTTCCTCATAGTACAGTGCAACGTGATGTCCGAAATGGCAGACAAAATTAGGTAATAACACGACATATATGCAAGGGAATATAAGGTGTATGTATAGGTTTGAAATTGTGATCGTTGCTCGCTCGCTCCGCTTGCTCGAAAAAATCTAGTCCAACCTCACAACCGATCCGACACGTTCGCAAATTTGAAATATGTCGCCATCATATCGAATAATGAACGCAAGATGGATTGGTTTTAGGTTAGGCTATAGTTTTCGAGCGAGCGCAGCGAGCGTCGGACGCGTATAGGTGTGTCATAAACCAACGGTTTGGCTCATACGGACATTGAAATATTCGCACCAGCCCGAGGAGCCGGATGTCTTTATCCTATTGACTACTGACAAATGTTTACAGTTTATGAATAGTTTCACATAAATAGTACTATTTCCTCATAGTACAGTGCAATGTGATGTCCGAAATGGCTGACAAAATTAGGTAATAACACGAAATATATGGAAGGCAATATAAGGTATATGTATAGCTTGGAAATTGTGACCGTTGCTCGCTCGCTCCGCTCGCTCGTAAAAATCTAGTCCAACCCCACAACCGATCCGACACGTTCGCAAATTTGAAATATGTCGCCATCATATCGAATAATGAACGCAAGATGGATTGGTTTTAGGTTAGGCGATAGCTTTCGTGCGAGCGCAGCGAACGAGAGACGCGTAAAGGTGTGTCACAAACCATCGGTTTGGCACATACGGATATTGACATATTCGCACCAGCCCGAGGGGCCGGAAGTCTTTATCCTATTGCCTTCTGACAAATGTTTACGGTTTACCAATAGTTTCACATAATTAGTACCTTTTCCTCATAGTACAGTGCAACGTGATGTCCGAAATGGCTGACAAAATTAGGTACAAGCACGAAATATATGCAAGACAATATAAGGTGTATGTATAGGTTGGAAATTGTGATCGTTGCTCGCTCGCTCCGCTCGCTCGAAAAAATCTGGTCCAACCTCACAACCGATCCCACACGTTCGCAAATTCGAAACATGTCGCCACCATATCGAATAATGAACGGAAGATGGATTGGTTTTAGGTTAGGCTATAGCTTTCGTGCGAGCGCAGCGAACTAGAGACGCGTAAAGGTGTGTCACAAACCATCGGTTTGGCACATACGGACATTGAAATATTCGCACCAGCCCGAGGGGCCGGAAGTCTTTATCCTATTGCCTTCTGACAAATGTTTACGGTTTACCAATAGTTTCACATAATTAGTACCTTTTCCTCATAGTACAGTGCAACGTGATGTCCGAAATGGCTGACAAAATTAGGTACAAGCACGAAATATATGCAAGACAATATAAGGTGTATGTATAGGTTGGAAATTGTGATCGTTGCTCGCTCGCTCCGCTCGCTCGAAAAAATCTGGTCCAACCTCACAACCGATCCCACACGTTCGCAAATTCGAAACATGTCGCCACCATATCGAATAATGAACGGAAGATGGATTGGTTTTAGGTTAGGCTATAGCTTTCGTGCGAGCGCAGCGAACTAGAGACGCGTAAAGGTGTGTCACAAACCATCGGTTTGGCACATACGGACATTGATATATTCGCACCAGCCCGAGGAGCCGGAAGTCTTTATCCTATTGCCTTCTGACAAATGTTTACGGTTTACCAATATTTTCACATAATTAGTACCGTTTCCTCATAGTACAGTGCAACGTGATGTCCGAAATGGCTGACAAAATTAGGTACAAGTACGAAATATATGCAAGACAATATAAGGTGTATGTATAGCTTGGAAATTGTGACCGTTGCTCGCTCGCTCCGCTCGCTCGTAAAAATCTAGTCCAACCCCACAACCGATCCGACACGTTCGCAAATTTGAAATATGTCGCCATCATATCGAATAATGAACGCAAGATGGATTGGTTTTAGGTTAGGCTATAGTTTTCGAGCGAGCGCAGCGAGCGAGTGACGCGTATAGGTGTGTCATAAACCAACGGTTTGGCACATACGGACATTGAAATATTCGCACCAGCCCGAGGAGCCGGAAGTATTTATCCTATTGCCTACCGATACATGTTTACAGTTTATGAATAGTTTCACATATATAGTACTATTTCCACATAGTACAGTGCAATGTGATGTCCGAAATGGCTGACAAAATTAGATACTAGCACGAAATATAAGCAAGGCAATATAAGGTATATGTATAGCTTGGAAATTTTGACCGTTGCACGCTCGCTCCGCTCGCTCGTAAAAATCTGGTCCAACCTCACAACCGATCCCACACGTTCGCAAATTCGAAACATGTCGCCACCATATCGAATAATGAACGGAAGATGGATTGGTGTTAGGTTAGGCTATAGCTTTCGTGCGAGCGCAGCGAACGAGAGACGCGTAAAGGTGTGTCACACACCATCGGTTTGGCACATACGGACATTGATATATTCGCACCACCCCGAGGAGCCGGAAGTCTTTATCCTATTGCCTTCTGACAAATGTTTACGGTTTACCAATAGTTTCACATAATTAGTACCGTTTCCTCATAGTACAGTGCAACGTGATGTCCGAAATGGCAGACAAAATTAGGTAATAACACGACATATATGCAAGGCAATATAAGGTGTATGTATAGGTTGGAAATTGTGATCGTTGCTCGCTCGCTCCGCTTGCTCGAAAAAATCTAGTCCAACCTCACAACCGATCCGACACGTTCGCAAATTTGAAATATGTCGCCATCATATCGAATAATGAACGCAAGATGGATTGGTTTTAGGTTAGGCTATAGTTTTCGAGCGAGCGCAGCGAGCGTGGGACGCGTATAGGTGTGTCATAAACCAACGGTTTGGCTCATACGGACATTGAAATATTCGCACCAGCCCGAGGAGCCGGATGTCTTTATCCTATTGACTACTGACAAATGTTTACAGTTTATGAATAGTTTCACATAAATAGTACTATTTCCTCATAGTACAGTGCAATGTGATGTCCGAAATGGCTGACAAAATTAGGTAATAACACGAAATATATGGAAGGCAATATAAGGTATATGTATAGCTTGGAAATTGTGACCGTTGCTCGCTCGCTCCGCTCGCTCGTAAAAATCTAGTCCAACCTCACAACCGATCCCACACGTTCGCAAATTCGAAATATGTCGCCACCATATCGAATAATGAACAGAAGATGGATTGGTTTTAGGTTAGGCCATAGCTTTCGTGCGAGCGCAGCGAACGAGAGACGCGTAAAGGTGTGTCACAAACCAACGGTTTGGCACATACGGACATTGAAATATTCGCACCAGCCCGAGGAGCCGGAAGTCTTTATCCTATTGCCTTCTGACAAATGTTTACGGTTTACCAATAGTTTCACATAATTAGTACCGTTTCCTCATAGTACAGTGCAACGTGATCGCCGAAATGGCTGACAAAATTAGGTACATGCACGAAATATATGCAAGACAATATATGGTATATGTATAGCTTGGAAATTGTGACCGTTGCTCGCTCGCTCCGCTCGCTCGTAAAAATCTAGTCCAACCCCACAACCGATCCGACACGTTCGCAAATTTGAAATATGTCGCCATCATATCGAATAATGAACGCAAGATGGATTGGTTTTAGGTTAGGCTGTAGCTTTCGTGCGATCGCAGCGAATGAGAGACGCGTAAAGGTTTGTCACAAACCATCGGTTTGGCACATACGGATATTGAAATATTCGCACCAGCCCGAGGGGCCGGAAGTCTTTATCCTATTGCCTTCTGACAAATGTTTACGGTTTACCAATAGTTTCACATAATTAGTACCTTTTCCTCATAGTACAGTGCAACGTGATGTCCGAAATGGCTGACAAAATTAGGTACAAGCACGAAATATATGCAAGACAATATAAGGTGTATGTATAGGTTGGAAATTGTGATCGTTGATCGCTCGCTCCGCTCGCTCGAAAAAATCTGGTCCAACCTCACAACCGATCCCACACGTTCGCAAATTCGAAACATGTCGCCACCATATCGAATAATGAACGGAAGATGGATTGGTTTTAGGTTAGGCTATAGCTTTCGTGCGAGCGCAGCGAACTAGAGACGCGTAAAGGTGTGTCACAAACCATCGGTTTGGCACATACGGACATTGATATATTCGCACCAGCCCGAGGAGCCGGAAGTCTTTATCCTATTGCCTTCTGACAAATGTTAACGGTTTACCAATATTTTCACATAATTAGTACCGTTTCCTCATAGTACAGTGCAACGTGATGTCCGAAATGGCTGACAAAATTAGGTACAAGCACGAAATATATGCAAGACAATATAAGGTGTATGTATAGCTTGGAAATTGTGACCGTTGCTCGCTCGCTCCGCTCGCTCGTAAAAATCTAGTCCAACCCTACAACCGATCCGACACGTTCGCAAATTTGAAATATGTCGCCATCATATCGAATAATGAAGGCAAGATGGATTGGTTTTAGGTTAGGCTATAGTTTTCGAGCGAGCGCAGCGAGCGAGTGACGCGTATAGGTGTGTCATAAACCAACGGTTTGGCACATACGGACATTGAAATATTCGCACCAGCCCGAGGAGCCGGAAGTATTTATCCTATTGCCTACCGATACATGTTTACAGTTTATGAATAGTTTCACATATATAGTACTATTTCCACATAGTACAGTGCAATGTGATGTCCGAAATGGCTGACAAAATTAGGTACTAGCACGAAATATAAGCAAGGCAATATAAGGTATATGTATAGCTTGGAAATTGTGACCGTTGCTCGCTCGCTCCGCTCGCTCGTAAAAATCTAGTCCAACCCCACAACCGATCCGACACGTTCGCAAATTTGAAATATGTCGCCATCATATCGAATAATGAACGCAAGATGGATTGGTTTTAGGTTAGGCTATAGTTTTCGAGCGAGCGCAGCGAGCGAGTGACGCGTATAGGTGTGTCATAAACCAACGGTTTGGCACATACGGACATTGAAATATTCGCACCAGCCCGAGGAGCCGGAAGTATTTATCCTATTGCCTACCGACACATGTTTACAGTTTATGAATAGTTTCACATAAATAGTAATATTTCCACATAGTACAATGCAATGTGATGTCCGAAATGGCTGACAAAATTAGGTAATAACACGACATATATGCAAGGCAATATAAGGTGTATGTATAGGTTGGAAATTGTGATCGTTGCTCGCTCGCTCCGCTCGCTCGAAAAAATCTAGTCCAACCTCACAACCGATCCGACACGTTCGCAAATTTGAAATATGTCGCCAACATATCGAATAATGAACGGAAGATGGATTGGTTTTAGGTTAGGCTATAGCTTTCCTGCGAGCGCTGCGAGCGAGAGACGCGTCAAGGTGTGTCACAAACCAACGGTTTGTCACATACGGACATTGAAATATTCGCACCGGCCCGAGGAGCCGAAAGTCTTTATCCTATTGCCTTCTGACAAATGTTTACGGTTTACCAACAGTTTCACATAATTAGTACCGTTTCCTCATAGTACAGTGCAATGTGATGTCCGAAATGGCAGACAAAATTAGGTAATAACACGACATATAGGCAAGGCAATATAAGGTGTATGTATAGGTAGGAAATTGTGATCGTTGCTCGCTCGCTCCGCTCGCTCGAAAAAATCTAGTCCAACCTCACAACCGATCCGACACGTTCGCAAATTTGAAATATGTCGCCACCATATCGAATAATGAACGGAAGATGGGTTGGTTTTAGGTTAGGCTATAGCTTTCGTGCGAGCGCAGCGAACGAGAGACGCGTAAAGGTGTGTCACAAACCAACGGTTTGTCACATACGGACATTGAAATATTCGCACCGGCCCGAGGAGCCGAAAGTCTTTATCCTATTGCCTTCTGACAAATGTTTACGGTTTACCAACAGTTTCACATAATTAGTACCGTTTCCTCATAGTACAGTGCAATGTGATGTCCAAAATGGCAGACAAAATTAGGTAATAACACGACATATAGGCAAGGCAATATAAGGTGTATGTATAGGTTGGAAATTGTGATCGTTGCTCGCTCACTCCGCTCGCTCGAAAAAATCTAGTCCCACCTCACAACCGATCCGACACGTTCGCAAATTTGAAATATGTCGCAACCATATCGAATAATGAACAGAAGATGGATTGGTTTTAGGTTAGGCTATAGCTTTCGTGCGAGCGCAGCGAACGAGAGACGCGTAAAGGTGTGTCACAAACCAACGGTTTGGCACATACGGACATTGAAATATTCGCCCGAGGAGCCGGAAGTCTTTATCCTATTGCCTTCTGACAAATGTTTACGGTTTACCAATAGTTTCACATAATTAGTACCGTTTCCTCATATTACAGTGCAACGTGATGTCCGAAATGGCTGACAAAATTAGGTACATGCACGAAATATATGCAAGACAATATATGGTATATGTATAGCTTGGAAATTGTGACCGTTGCTCGCTCGCTCCGCTCGCTCGTAAAAATCTAGTCCAACCTCACAACCGATCCGACACGTTCGCAAATTTGAAATATGTCGCCATCATATCGAATAATGAACGCAAGATGGATTGGTTTTAGGTTAGGCTATTGTTTTCGAGCGAGCGCCGCGAGCGAGAGACGCGTAAAGGTGTGTCATAAACCAACGGTTTGGCACATACGGACATTGAAATATTCGCACCAGCCCGAGGAGCCGGAAGTATTTATCCTATTGCCTACCGACACATGTTTACAGTTTATGAATAGTTTCACATAAATAGTACTATTTCCTCATAGTACAGTGCAATGTGATGTCCGAAATGGCTGACAAAATTAGGTAACAACACGAAATATATGGAAGGCAATATAAGGTATATGTATAGCTTGGAAATTGTGACCGTTGCTCGCTCGCTCCGCTCGCTCGTAAAAATCTAGTCCAACCTCACAACCGATCCCACACGTTCGCAAATTTGAAATATGTCGCCACCATATCGAATAATGAACGGAAGATGGATTGGTTTTAGGTTAGGCTCTAGCTTTCGTGCAAGCGCCGCGAACGAGAGACGCGTAAAGGTGTGTCACAAACCATCGGTTTGGCACATACGGACATTGAAATATTCGCACCAGCCCGAGGAACCGGAAGTATTTATCCTATTGCCTACCGACACATGTTTACAGTTTATGAATAGTTTCACATAAATAGTACTATTTCCACATAGTACAATGCAATGTGATGTCCGAAATGGCTGACAAAATTAGGTAATAACACGACATATATGCAAGGCAATATAAGGTGTATGTATAGGTTGGAAACTGTGATCGTTGCTCGCTCGCTCCGCTCGCTCGAAAAAATCTAGTCCAACCTCACAACCGATCCGACACGTTCGCAAATTTGAAATATGTCGCCACCATATCGAATAATGAACGGAAGATGGATTGGTTTTAGGTTAGGCTATAGCTTTCGTGCAAGCGCAGCGAACGAGAGACGCGTAAAGGTGTGTCACAAACCATCGGTTTGGCACATACGGACATTGATATATTCGCACCAGCCCGAGGAGCCGGAAGACTTTATCCTATTGCCTTCTGACAAATGTTTACGGTTTACCAATAGTTTCACATAAATAGTACTATTTCCTCATAGTACAGTGCAATGTGATGTCCGAAATGGCTGACAAAATTAGGTAATAACACGAAATATATGGAAGGCAATATAAGGTATATGTATAGCTTGGAAATTGTGACCGTTGCTCGCACGCTCCGCTCGCTCGTAAAAATCTAGTCCAACCTCACAACCGATCCCACACGTTCGCAAATTTGAAATATGTCGCCACCATATCGAATAATGAACGGAAGATGGATTGGTTTTAGGTTAGGCCATAGCTTTCGTGCGAGCGCAGCGATCGAGTGACGCGTATAGGTGTGTCATAAACCAACGGTTTGGCACATACGGACATTGAAATATTCGCACCAGCCCGAGGAACCGGAAGTATTTATCCTATTGCCTACCGACACATGTTTACAGTTTTTGAATAGTTTCACATAACTAGTACTATTTCCACATAGTACAATGCAATGTGATGTCCGAAATGGCTGACAAAATTAGTTAATAACACGACATATATGCAAGGCAATATAAGGTGTATGTATAGGTTGGAAATTGTGATCGTTGCTCGCTCGCTCCGCTCGCTCGAAAAAATCTAGTCCAATCTCACAACCGATCCGACACGTTCGCAAATTTGAAATATGTCGCCACCATATCGAATAATGAACGCAAGATGGATTGGTTTTAGGTTAGGCTATAGTTTTCGAGCGAGCGCCGCGAGCGAGAGACGCGTAAAGGTGTGTCATAAACCAACGGTTTGGCACATACGGACATTGAAATATTCGCACCAGCCCGAGGAGCCGGAAGTATTTATCCTATTGCCTACCGACACATGTTTACAGTTTATGAATAGTTTCACATAAATAGAACTATTTCCACATAGCACAATGCAATGTGATGTCCGAAATGGCTGACAAAATTAGGTAATAACACGAAATATATGGAAGGCAATATAAGGTATATGTATAGCTTGGAAATTGTGACCGTTGCTCGCTCGCTCCGCTCGCTCGTAAAAATCTAGTCCAACCTCACAATCGATCCCACACGTTCGCAAATTTGAAATACGTCACCACCATATCGAATAATGAACGCAAGATGGATTGGTTTTAGGTTAGGCTATAGTTTTCGAGCGAGGGCCGCGAGCGAGAGACGCGTAAAGGTGTGTCATAAACCAACGGTTTGGCACATACGGACATTGAAATATTCGCACCAGCCCGAGGAGCCGGAAGTATTTATCCTATTGCCTACCGACACATGTTTACAGTTTATGAATAGTTTCACATAAATAGTACTATTTCCACATAGCACAATGCAATGTGATGTCCGAAATGGCTGACAAAATTAGGTAATAACACGACATATATGCAAGGCAATATAAGGTGTATGTATAGGTTGGAAATTGTGATCGTTGCTCGCTCGCTACGCTCGCTCGTATAAATCTAGTCCAACCTCACAACCGATCCGACACGTTCGCAAATTTGAAATATGTCGCCACCATATCGAATAATGAACGCAAGATGGATTGGTTTTAGGTTAGGCTATAGTTTTCGAGCGAGCGTCGCGAGCGAGAGACGCGTAAAGGTGTGTCATAAACCAACGGTTTGGCACATACGGACATTGAAATATTCGCACCAGCCCGTGGAGCCGGAAGTCTTTATCCTATTGCCTTCTGACAAATGTTTACGGTTTACCAATAGTTTCACATAATTAGTACTATTTCCTCATATTACAGTGCAACGTGATGTCCGAAATGGCTGACAAAATTAGGTACATGCACGAAATATATGCAAGGCAATATAAGGTGTATGTATAGGTTGGAAATTGTGATCGTTGCTCGCTCGCTCCGCTCGCTCGAAAAAATCTAGTCCAACCTCACAACCGATCCGACACATTCGCAAATTTGAAATATGTCGCCACCATATCGAGTAATGAACGGAAGATGGATTGGTTTTAGGTTCGGCTATAGCTTTCGTGCGAGCGCAGCGAACGAGAGACGCGTAAAGGTGTGTCACAAACCATCGGTTTGGCACATACGGACATTGATATATTCGCACCAGCCCGAGGAGCCGGAAGACTTTATCCTATTGCCTTCTGACAAATGTTTACGGTTTACCAATAGTTTCACATAATTAGTACCGTTTCCTCATAGTACAGTGCAACGTGATGTCCGAAATGGCTGACAAAATTAGGTACAAGCACGAAATATATGCAAGGCAATATAAGGTGTATGTATAGGTTGGAAATTGTGATCGTTGCTCGCTCACTCCGCTCGCTCGAAAAAATCTAGTCCCACCTCACAACCGATCCGACACGTTCGCAAATTTGAAATATGTCGCAACCATATCGAATAATGAACGGAAGATGGATTGGTTTTAGGTTAGGCTATAGCTTTCGTGCGAGCGCAGCGAACGAGAGACGCGTAAAGGTGTGTCACAAACCAACGGTTTGGCACATACGGACATTGAAATATTCGCCCGAGGAGCCGGAAGTCTTTATCCTATTGCCTTCTGACAAATGTTTACGGTTTACCAATAGTTTCACATAATTAGTACCGTTTCCTCATATTACAGTGCAACGTGATGTCCGAAATGGCTGACAAAATTAGGTACATGCACGAAATATATGCAAGACAATATATGGTATATGTATAGCTTGGAAATTGTGACCGTTGCTCGCTCGCTCCGCTCGCTCGTAAAAATCTAGTCCAACCTCACAACCGATCCGACACGTTCGCAAATTTGAAATATGTCGCCATCATATCGAATAATGAACGCAAGATGGATTGGTTTTAGGTTAGGCTATTGTTTTCGAGCGAGCGCCGCGAGCGAGAGACGCGTAAAGGTGTGTCATAAACCAACGGTTTGGCACATACGGACATTGAAATATTCGCACCAGCCCGAGGAGCCGGAAGTATTTATCCTATTGCCTACCGACACATGTTTACAGTTTATGAATAGTTTCACATAAATAGTAATATTTCCACATAGTACAATGCAATGTGATGTCCGAAATGGCTGACAAAATTAGGTAATAACACGACATATATGCAAGGCAATATAAGGTGTATGTATAGGTTGGAAATTGTGATCGTTGCTCGCTCGCTCCGCTCGCTCGAAAAAATCTAGTCCAACCTCACAACCGATCCGACACGTTCGCAAATTTGAAATATGTCGCCAACATATCGAATAATGAACGGAAGATGGATTGGTTTTAGGTTAGGCTATAGCTTTCCTGCGAGCGCTGCGAGCGAGAGACGCGTCAAGGTGTGTCACAAACCAACGGTTTGTCACATACGGACATTGAAATATTCGCACCGGCCCGAGGAGCCGAAAGTCTTTATCCTATTGCCTTCTGACAAATGTTTACGGTTTACCAACAGTTTCACATAATTAGTACCGTTTCCTCATAGTACAGTGCAATGTGATGTCCGAAATGGCAGACAAAATTAGGTAATAACACGACATATAGGCAAGGCAATATAAGGTGTATGTATAGGTAGGAAATTGTGATCGTTGCTCGCTCGCTCCGCTCGCTCGAAAAAATCTAGTCCAACCTCACAACCGATCCGACACGTTCGCAAATTTGAAATATGTCGCCACCATATCGAATAATGAACGGAAGATGGGTTGGTTTTAGGTTAGGCTATAGCTTTCGTGCGAGCGCAGCGAACGAGAGACGCGTAAAGGTGTGTCACAAACCAACGGTTTGTCACATACGGACATTGAAATATTCGCACCGGCCCGAGGAGCCGAAAGTCTTTATCCTATTGCCTTCTGACAAATGTTTACGGTTTACCAACAGTTTCACATAATTAGTACCGTTTCCTCATAGTACAGTGCAATGTGATGTCCAAAATGGCAGACAAAATTAGGTAATAACACGACATATAGGCAAGGCAATATAAGGTGTATGTATAGGTTGGAAATTGTGATCGTTGCTCGCTCACTCCGCTCGCTCGAAAAAATCTAGTCCCACCTCACAACCGATCCGACACGTTCGCAAATTTGAAATATGTCGCAACCATATCGAATAATGAACGGAAGATGGATTGGTTTTAGGTTAGGCTATAGCTTTCGTGCGAGCGCAGCGAACGAGAGACGCGTAAAGGTGTGTCACAAACCAACGGTTTGGCACATACGGACATTGAAATATTCGCCCGAGGAGCCGGAAGTCTTTATCCTATTGCCTTCTGACAAATGTTTACGGTTTACCAATAGTTTCACATAATTAGTACCGTTTCCTCATATTACAGTGCAACGTGATGTCCGAAATGGCTGACAAAATTAGGTACATGCACGAAATATATGCAAGACAATATATGGTATATGTATAGCTTGGAAATTGTGACCGTTGCTCGCTCGCTCCGCTCGCTCGTAAAAATCTAGTCCAACCTCACAACCGATCCGACACGTTCGCAAATTTGAAATATGTCGCCATCATATCGAATAATGAACGCAAGATGGATTGGTTTTAGGTTAGGCTATTGTTTTCGAGCGAGCGCCGCGAGCGAGAGACGCGTAAAGGTGTGTCATAAACCAACGGTTTGGCACATACGGACATTGAAATATTCGCACCAGCCCGAGGAGCCGGAAGTATTTATCCTATTGCCTACCGACACATGTTTACAGTTTATGAATAGTTTCACATAAATAGTACTATTTCCTCATAGTACAGTGCAATGTGATGTCCGAAATGGCTGACAAAATTAGGTAACAACACGAAATATATGGAAGGCAATATAAGGTATATGTATAGCTTGGAAATTGTGACCGTTGCTCGCTCGCTCCGCTCGCTCGTAAAAATCTAGTCCAACCTCACAACCGATCCCACACGTTCGCAAATTTGAAATATGTCGCCACCATATCGAATAATGAACGGAAGATGGATTGGTTTTAGGTTAGGCTCTAGCTTTCGTGCAAGCGCCGCGAACGAGAGACGCGTAAAGGTGTGTCACAAACCATCGGTTTGGCACATACGGACATTGAAATATTCGCACCAGCCCGAGGAACCGGAAGTATTTATCCTATTGCCTACCGACACATGTTTACAGTTTATGAATAGTTTCACATAAATAGTACTATTTCCACATAGTACAATGCAATGTGATGTCCGAAATGGCTGACAAAATTAGGTAATAACACGACATATATGCAAGGCAATATAAGGTGTATGTATAGGTTGGAAACTGTGATCGTTGCTCGCTCGCTCCGCTCGCTCGAAAAAATCTAGTCCAACCTCACAACCGATCCGACACGTTCGCAAATTTGAAATATGTCGCCACCATATCGAATAATGAACGGAAGATGGATTGGTTTTAGGTTAGGCTATAGCTTTCGTGCAAGCGCAGCGAACGAGAGACGCGTAAAGGTGTGTCACAAACCATCGGTTTGGCACATACGGACATTGATATATTCGCACCAGCCCGAGGAGCCGGAAGACTTTATCCTATTGCCTTCTGACAAATGTTTACGGTTTACCAATAGTTTCACATAAATAGTACTATTTCCTCATAGTACAGTGCAATGTGATGTCCGAAATGGCTGACAAAATTAGGTAATAACACGAAATATATGGAAGGCAATATAAGGTATATGTATAGCTTGGAAATTGTGACCGTTGCTCGCACGCTCCGCTCGCTCGTAAAAATCTAGTCCAACCTCACAACCGATCCCACACGTTCGCAAATTTGAAATATGTCGCCACCATATCGAATAATGAACGGAAGATGGATTGGTTTTAGGTTAGGCCATAGCTTTCGTGCGAGCGCAGCGATCGAGTGACGCGTATAGGTGTGTCATAAACCAACGGTTTGGCACATACGGACATTGAAATATTCGCACCAGCCCGAGGAACCGGAAGTATTTATCCTATTGCCTACCGACACATGTTTACAGTTTTTGAATAGTTTCACATAACTAGTACTATTTCCACATAGTACAATGCAATGTGATGTCCGAAATGGCTGACAAAATTAGTTAATAACACGACATATATGCAAGGCAATATAAGGTGTATGTATAGGTTGGAAATTGTGATCGTTGCTCGCTCGCTCCGCTCGCTCGAAAAAATCTAGTCCAATCTCACAACCGATCCGACACGTTCGCAAATTTGAAATATGTCGCCACCATATCGAATAATGAACGCAAGATGGATTGGTTTTAGGTTAGGCTATAGTTTTCGAGCGAGCGCCGCGAGCGAGAGACGCGTAAAGGTGTGTCATAAACCAACGGTTTGGCACATACGGACATTGAAATATTCGCACCAGCCCGAGGAGCCGGAAGTATTTATCCTATTGCCTACCGACACATGTTTACAGTTTATGAATAGTTTCACATAAATAGAACTATTTCCACATAGCACAATGCAATGTGATGTCCGAAATGGCTGACAAAATTAGGTAATAACACGAAATATATGGAAGGCAATATAAGGTATATGTATAGCTTGGAAATTGTGACCGTTGCTCGCTCGCTCCGCTCGCTCGTAAAAATCTAGTCCAACCTCACAATCGATCCCACACGTTCGCAAATTTGAAATACGTCACCACCATATCGAATAATGAACGCAAGATGGATTGGTTTTAGGTTAGGCTATAGTTTTCGAGCGAGGGCCGCGAGCGAGAGACGCGTAAAGGTGTGTCATAAACCAACGGTTTGGCACATACGGACATTGAAATATTCGCACCAGCCCGAGGAGCCGGAAGTATTTATCCTATTGCCTACCGACACATGTTTACAGTTTATGAATAGTTTCACATAAATAGTACTATTTCCACATAGCACAATGCAATGTGATGTCCGAAATGGCTGACAAAATTAGGTAATAACACGACATATATGCAAGGCAATATAAGGTGTATGTATAGGTTGGAAATTGTGATCGTTGCTCGCTCGCTACGCTCGCTCGTATAAATCTAGTCCAACCTCACAACCGATCCGACACGTTCGCAAATTTGAAATATGTCGCCACCATATCGAATAATGAACGCAAGATGGATTGGTTTTAGGTTAGGCTATAGTTTTCGAGCGAGCGTCGCGAGCGAGAGACGCGTAAAGGTGTGTCATAAACCAACGGTTTGGCACATACGGACATTGAAATATTCGCACCAGCCCGTGGAGCCGGAAGTCTTTATCCTATTGCCTTCTGACAAATGTTTACGGTTTACCAATAGTTTCACATAATTAGTACTATTTCCTCATATTACAGTGCAACGTGATGTCCGAAATGGCTGACAAAATTAGGTACATGCACGAAATATATGCAAGGCAATATAAGGTGTATGTATAGGTTGGAAATTGTGATCGTTGCTCGCTCGCTCCGCTCGCTCGAAAAAATCTAGTCCAACCTCACAACCGATCCGACACATTCGCAAATTTGAAATATGTCGCCACCATATCGAGTAATGAACGGAAGATGGATTGGTTTTAGGTTCGGCTATAGCTTTCGTGCGAGCGCAGCGAACGAGAGACGCGTAAAGGTGTGTCACAAACCATCGGTTTGGCACATACGGACATTGATATATTCGCACCAGCCCGAGGAGCCGGAAGACTTTATCCTATTGCCTTCTGACAAATGTTTACGGTTTACCAATAGTTTCACATAATTAGTACCGTTTCCTCATAGTACAGTGCAACGTGATGTCCGAAATGGCTGACAAAATTAGGTACAAGCACGAAATATATGCAAGGCAATATAAGGTGTATGTATAGGTTGGAAATTGTGATCGTTGCTCGCTCACTCCGCTCGCTCGAAAAAATCTAGTCCCACCTCACAACCGATCCGACACGTTCGCAAATTTGAAATATGTCGCAACCATATCGAATAATGAACGGAAGATGGATTGGTTTTAGGTTAGGCTATAGCTTTCGTGCGAGCGCAGCGAACGAGAGACGCGTAAAGGTGTGTCACAAACCAACGGTTTGGCACATACGGACATTGAAATATTCGCCCGAGGAGCCGGAAGTCTTTATCCTATTGCCTTCTGACAAATGTTTACGGTTTACCAATAGTTTCACATAATTAGTACCGTTTCCTCATATTACAGTGCAACGTGATGTCCGAAATGGCTGACAAAATTAGGTACATGCACGAAATATATGCAAGACAATATATGGTATATGTATAGCTTGGAAATTGTGACCGTTGCTCGCTCGCTCCGCTCGCTCGTAAAAATCTAGTCCAACCTCACAACCGATCCGACACGTTCGCAAATTTGAAATATGTCGCCATCATATCGAATAATGAACGCAAGATGGATTGGTTTTAGGTTAGGCTATTGTTTTCGAGCGAGCGCCGCGAGCGAGAGACGCGTAAAGGTGTGTCATAAACCAACGGTTTGGCACATACGGACATTGAAATATTCGCACCAGCCCGAGGAGCCGGAAGTATTTATCCTATTGCCTACCGACACATGTTTACAGTTTATGAATAGTTTCACATAAATAGTACTATTTCCTCATAGTACAGTGCAATGTGATGTCCGAAATGGCTGACAAAATTAGGTAACAACACGAAATATATGGAAGGCAATATAAGGTATATGTATAGCTTGGAAATTGTGACCGTTGCTCGCTCGCTCCGCTCGCTCGTAAAAATCTAGTCCAACCTCACAACCGATCCCACACGTTCGCAAATTTGAAATATGTCGCCACCATATCGAATAATGAACGGAAGATGGATTGGTTTTAGGTTAGGCTCTAGCTTTCGTGCAAGCGCCGCGAACGAGAGACGCGTAAAGGTGTGTCACAAACCATCGGTTTGGCACATACGGACATTGAAATATTCGCACCAGCCCGAGGAACCGGAAGTATTTATCCTATTGCCTACCGACACATGTTTACAGTTTATGAATAGTTTCACATAAATAGTACTATTTCCACATAGTACAATGCAATGTGATGTCCGAAATGGCTGACAAAATTAGGTAATAACACGACATATATGCAAGGCAATATAAGGTGTATGTATAGGTTGGAAACTGTGATCGTTGCTCGCTCGCTCCGCTCGCTCGAAAAAATCTAGTCCAACCTCACAACCGATCCGACACGTTCGCAAATTTGAAATATGTCGCCACCATATCGAATAATGAACGGAAGATGGATTGGTTTTAGGTTAGGCTATAGCTTTCGTGCAAGCGCAGCGAACGAGAGACGCGTAAAGGTGTGTCACAAACCATCGGTTTGGCACATACGGACATTGATATATTCGCACCAGCCCGAGGAGCCGGAAGACTTTATCCTATTGCCTTCTGACAAATGTTTACGGTTTACCAATAGTTTCACATAAATAGTACTATTTCCTCATAGTACAGTGCAATGTGATGTCCGAAATGGCTGACAAAATTAGGTAATAACACGAAATATATGGAAGGCAATATAAGGTATATGTATAGCTTGGAAATTGTGACCGTTGCTCGCACGCTCCGCTCGCTCGTAAAAATCTAGTCCAACCTCACAACCGATCCCACACGTTCGCAAATTTGAAATATGTCGCCACCATATCGAATAATGAACGGAAGATGGATTGGTTTTAGGTTAGGCCATAGCTTTCGTGCGAGCGCAGCGATCGAGTGACGCGTATAGGTGTGTCATAAACCAACGGTTTGGCACATACGGACATTGAAATATTCGCACCAGCCCGCGGAACCGGAAGTATTTATCCTATTGCCTACCGACACATGTTTACAGTTTTTGAATAGTTTCACATAACTAGTACTATTTCCACATAGTACAATGCAATGTGATGTCCGAAATGGCTGACAAAATTAGTTAATAACACGACATATATGCAAGGCAATATAAGGTGTATGTATAGGTTGGAAATTGTGATCGTTGCTCGCTCGCTCCGCTCGCTCGAAAAAATCTAGTCCAATCTCACAACCGATCCGACACGTTCGCAAATTTGAAATATGTCGCCACCATATCGAATAATGAACGCAAGATGGATTGGTTTTAGGTTAGGCTATAGTTTTCGAGCGAGCGCCGCGAGCGAGAGACGCGTAAAGGTGTGTCATAAACCAACGGTTTGGCACATACGGACATTGAAATATTCGCACCAGCCCGAGGAGCCGGAAGTATTTATCCTATTGCCTACCGACACATGTTTACAGTTTATGAATAGTTTCACATAAATAGTACTATTTCCACATAGCACAATGCAATGTGATGTCCGAAATGGCTGACAAAATTAGGTAATAACACGAAATATATGGAAGGCAATATAAGGTATATGTATAGCTTGGAAATTGTGACCGTTGCTCGCTCGCTCCGCTCGCTCGTAAAAATCTAGTCCAACCTCACAATCGATCCCACACGTTCGCAAATTTGAAATACGTCACCACCATATCGAATAATGAACGCAAGATGGATTGGTTTTAGGTTAGGCTATAGTTTTCGAGCGAGGGCCGCGAGCGAGAGACGCGTAAAGGTGTGTCATAAACCAACGGTTTGGCACATACGGACATTGAAATATTCGCACCAGCCCGAGGAGCCGGAAGTATTTATCCTATTGCCTACCGACACATGTTTACAGTTTATGAATAGTTTCACATAAATAGTACTATTTCCACATAGCACAATGCAATGTGATGTCCGAAATGGCTGACAAAATTAGGTAATAACACGACATATATGCAAGGCAATATAAGGTGTATGTATAGGTTGGAAATTGTGATCGTTGCTCGCTCGCTACGGTCGCTCGTATAAATCTAGTCCAACCTCACAACCGATCCGACACGTTCGCAAATTTGAAATATGTCGCCACCATATCGAATAATGAACGCAAGATGGATTGGTTTTAGGTTAGGCTATAGTTTTCGAGCGAGCGTCGCGAGCGAGAGACGCGTAAAGGTGTGTCATAAACCAACGGTTTGGCACATACGGACATTGAAATATTCGCACCAGCCCGTGGAGCCGGAAGTCTTTATCCTATTGCCTTCTGACAAATGTTTACGGTTTACCAATAGTTTCACATAATTAGTACCGTTTCCTCATAGTACAGTGCAACGTGATGTCCGAAATGGCTGACAAAATTAGGTACATGCACGAAATATATGCAAGACAATATATGGTATATGTATAGCTTGGAAATTGTGACCGTTGCTCGCTCGCTCCGCTCGCTCGTAAAAATCTAGTCCAACCTCACAACCGATCCGACACGTTCGCAAATTTGAAATATGTCGCCATCATATCGAATAATGAACGCAAGATGGATTGGTTTTAGGTTCGGCTATAGCTTTCGTGCGAGCGCAGCGAACGAGAGACGCGTAAAGGTGTGTCACAAACCATCGGTTTGGCACATACGTACATTGATATATTCGCACCAGCCCGAGGAGCCGGAAGACTTTATCCTATTGCCTTCTGACAAATGTTTACGGTTTACCAATAGTTTCACATAATTAGTACCGTTTCCTCATAGTACAGTGCAACGTGATGTCCGAAATGGCTGACAAAATTAGGTAATAACACGAAATATATGGAAGGCAATATAAGGTATATGTATAGCTTGGATATTGTGACCGTTGCTCGCACGCTCCGCTCGCTCGTAAAAATCAAGTCCAACCTCACAACCGATCCCACACGTTCGCAAATTTGAAATATGTCGCCACCATATCGAATAATGAACGGAAGATGGATTGGTTTTAGGTTAGGCTATAGCTTTCGTGCGAGCGCAGCGAGCGAGTGACGCGTATAGGTGTGTCATAAACCAACGGTTTGGCACATACGGACATTGAAATATTCGCACCAGCCCGAGGAACCGGAAGTATTTATCCTATTGCCTACCGACACATGTTTACAGTTTTTGAATAGTTTCACATAAATAGTACTATTTCCACATAGTACAATGCAATGTGATGTCCGAAATGGCTGACAAAATTAGGTAATAACACGACATATATGCAAGGCAATATAAGGTGTATGTATAGGTTGGAAATTGTGATCGTTGCTCGCTCGCTCCGCTCGCTCGAAAAAATCTAGTCCAACCTCACAACCGATCCGACACGTTCGCAAATTTGAAATATGTCGCCACCATATCGAATAATGAACGCAAGATGGATTGGTTTTAGGTTAGGCTATAGTTTTCGAGCGAGCGCCGCGAGCGAGAGACGCGTAAAGGTGTGTCATAAACCAACGGCTTGGCACATACGGACATTGAAATATTCGCACCAGCCCGAGGAGCCGGAAGTATTTATCCTATTGCCTACCGACACATGTTTACAGTTTATGAATAGTTTCACATAAATAGTACTATTTCCACATAACACAATGCAACGTGATGTCCGAAATGGCTGACAAAATTAGGTAATAACACGACATATATGCAAGGCAATATAAGGTGTATGTATAGGTTGGAAATTGTGATCGTTGCTCGCTCGCTCCGCTCGCTCGAAAAAATCTAGTTCAACCTCACAACCGATCCGACACGTTCGCAAATTTGAAATATGTCGCCACCATATCGAATAATGAACGCAAGATGGATTGGTTTTAGGTTAGGCTATAGTCTTCGAGCGAGCGCAGCGAGCGAGCGACGCGTATAGGTGTGTCATAAACCAACGGTTTGGCACATACGGACATTGAAATATTCGCACCAGCCCGAGGAGCCGGAAGTATTTATCCCATTGCCTACCGACACATGTTTACAGTACATGAATAGTTTCACATAAATAGTACTATTTCCACATAGTACAATGCAATGTGATGTCCGAAATGGCTGACAAAATTAGGTAATAACACGACATATATGCAAGGCAATATAAGGTGTATGTATAGGTTGGAAATTGTGATCGTTGCTCGCTCGCTCCGCTCGCTCGTATAAATCTAGTCCAACCTCACAACCGATCCGACACGTTCGCAAATTTGAAATATGTCGCCACCATATCGAATAATGAACGGAAGATGGATTGGTTTTAGGTTAGGCTATAGCTTTCGTGCGAGCGCAGCGAGCGAGAGACGCGTAAAGGTGTGTCACAAACCAACGGTTTGTCACATACGGACATTAAAATATTCGCACCAGCCCGAGGAGCCGAAAGTCTTTATCCTATTGCCTTCTGACAAATGTTTACGGTTTACCAATAGTTTCACATAATTAGTACCGTTTCCTCATAGTACAGTGCAACGTGATGTCCGAAATGGCTGACAAAATTAGGTACATGCACGAAATATATGCAAGACAATATATGGTATATGTATAGCTTGGAATTTGTGACCGTTGCTCGCTCGCTCCGCTCGCTCGTAAAAATCTAGTCCAACCTCACAACCGATCCGACACGTTCGCAAATTTGAAATATGTCGCCATCATATCGAATAATGAACGCAAGATGGATTGGTTTTAGGTTCGGCTATAGCTTTCGTGCGAGCGCAGCGAACGAGAGACGTGTAAAGGTGTGTCACAAACTATCGGTTTGGCACATACGGACATTGATATATTCGCACCAGCCCGAGGAGCCGGAAGACTTTATCCTATTGCCTTCTGACAAATGTTTACGGTTTACCAATAGTTTCACATAATTAGTACCGTTTCCTCATAGTACAGTGCAACGTGATGTCCGAAATGGCTGACAAAATTAGGTACGAGCACGAAATATAAGCAAGACAATATATGGTATATGTATAGCTTGGAAATTGTGACCGTTGCTCGCTCGCTCCGCTCGCTCGAAAAAATCTAGTCCAACCTCACAACCGATCCGACACGTTCGCAAATTTGAAATATGTCGCCACCATATCGAATAATGAACGGAAGATGGATTGGTTTTAGGTTAGGCTATAGCTTTCGTGCAAGCGCAGCGAACGAGAGACGCGTAAAGGTGTGTCACAAACCAACGGTTTGTCACATACGGACATTGAAATATTCGCACCAGCCCGAGGAGCCGAGAGTCTTTATCCTATTGCCTTCTGACAAATGTTTACGGTTTACCAACAGTTTCACATAATTAGTACCGTTTCCTCATAGTACAGTGCAATGTGATGTCCGAAATGGCAGACAAAATTAGGTAATAACACGACATATAGCCAAGGCAATATAAGGTGTATGTATAGGTTGGAAATTGTGATCGTTGCTCGCTCGCTCCGCTCGCTCGAAAAAATCTAGTCCCACCTCACAACCGATCCGACACGTTCGCAAATTTGAAATATGTCGCAACCATATCGAATAATGAACGGAAGATGGATTGGTTTTAGGTTAGGCTATAGCTTTCGTGCGAGCGCAGCGAACGAGAGACGCGTAAAGGTGTGTCACAAACCAACGGTTTGGCACATACGGACATTGAAATATTCGCCCGAGGAGCCGGAAGACTTTATCCTATTGCCTTCTGACAAATGTTTACGGTTTACCAGCAGTTTCACATAATTAGTACCGTTTCCTCATAGTACAGTACAATGTGATGTCCGAAATGGCAGACAAAATTAGGTAATAACACGACATATATGCAAGGCAATATAAGGTGTATGTATAGGTTGGAAATTGTGATCGTTGCTCGCACGCTCCGCTCGCTCGAAAAAATCTAGTCCAACCTCACAACCGATCCGACACGTTCGCAAATTTGAAATATGTCGCCACCATATCGAATAATGAACGGAAGATGGATTGGTTTTAGGTTAGGCTATAGCTTTCGTGCAAGCGCAGCGAACGAGAGACGCGTAAAGGTGTGTCACAAACCATCGGTTTGGCACATACGGACATTGATATATTCGCACCAGCCCGAGGAGCCGGAAGACTTTATCCTATTGCATTCTGACAAATGTTTACGGTTTACCAATAGTTTCACATAAATAGTACTATTTCCTCATAGTACAGTGCAATGTGATGTCCGAAATGGCTGACAAAATTAGGTAATAACACGAAATATATGGAAGGCAATATAAGGTATATGTATAGCTTGGAAATTGTGACCGTTGCTCGCACGCTCCGCTCGCTCGTAAAAATCTAGTCCAACCTCACAACCGATCCCACACGTTCGCAAATTTGAAATATGTCGCCACCATATCGAATAATGAACGGAAGATGGATTGGTTTTAGGTTAGGCTATAGCTTTCGTGCGAGCGCAGCGAGCGAGTGACGCGTATAGGTGTGTCATAAACCAACGGTTTGGCACATACGGACATTGAAATATTCGCACCAGCCCGAGGAGCCGGAAGTATTTATCCTATTGCCTACCGACACATGTTTACAGTTTATGAATAGTTTCACATAAATAGTACTATTTCCACATAGTACAATGCAATGTGATGTCCGAAATGGCTGACAAAATTAGGTAATAACACGACATATATGCAAGGCAATATAAGGTGTATGTATAGGTTGGAAATTGTGATCGTTGCTCGCTCGCTCCGCTCGCTCGAAAAAATCTAGTCCAACCTCACAACCGATCCGACACGTTCGCAAATTTGAAATATGTCGCCATCATATCGAATAATGAACGCAAGATGGATTGGTTTTAGGTTAGGCTATGGTTTTCGAGCGAGCGCAGCGAGCGAGTGACGCGTATAGGTGTGTCACAAACCAACGGTTTGTCACATACGGACATTGAAATATTCGCACCA